>NW_021703774.1:35562009-35714803 GCF_005190385.1 Monodon monoceros | reverse complement strand
GAGAGAGAGAGAGAGAGGAGAGGAGAACTCTATGTATGTATCTAGACATGCAGAGAGGTATATGTCTAGTCACTTTCAGATCACCCCAACAGATTTTTTCTTGCACAGTGATCATTGTCTGGTTCTGAAATTCCTCTCACTTGTTCAAGTCATTGGTTGAAATCATTTCTCTTCCTACGTCCTCCTCTTAAACCCCTTTGAGTCCATAGTGGCTGGGGACTAAGACATAAAAGAGGCACACAAACAACCTCGGATGTAGGGCAAGTGTGCCACATAGACCTGGGTGTGCACTGTCATCAGCGTGTGAGAGAGTGCGTCCTGACTCCATCTGTGGTGAAGGTTGGAGGGATATTATAACCGTCTTTCTGAATATACAGCACCAAGGACTATAGGAAAGTCTGGATGGCGGTGGCAGCCCATAAGGGATAGATGAGTTTGTGCTGATCAGGACATATATCTGGCAAAGCAGAAATTATTTCTTCCCCTTGTCACCTCTTCCTGTTCTGTGGCTTCAGCTTCACTTTAGTCTAAGAGCCCTGCTTTCCTAATTAGCCAGCACTTGTTTAGTGGAGCCCAGAGCCAGCCAGCCAGCCAGAGTCCTGTAGACTCTGCTAAGAAAGATCTATAAAAGTAAATGGTCTCTCCTCCTCCTCTTACAGTCTTGGTACTTTGAGGTATCCCAAGCTTCCTCCTTGCTTCCCAGATTGTCACGAGGGCCACCACGTGTGGTTCAGCAGGTTGTGCCCTCCTCCAGTGCACCCAGCTGATGCGGGGAGGGATGGCTGAAATCCAACCTGCATTCTGCTTATCAAGCGGTGTAGCATCAGGGCTGTGTCTGATTCCTCCTTCCTCACCTTCACTCCTACGACGGACCACTCTTTTCTTTTCACAGATGTTCTATCTGGTCATCGAGCAGTACGGACAAGCACCTATGTCCTCCCAGAAGGTCACCTTTTTCTGATTCATCCAAAGACACTATACAGGCCTGTATTACCATCACCCAGAGCGTTCATCATCCTCAGTATTTAGCTATCCTTCTTACTCATGTCAGGCTAATGTGAGAAAGATACAGACTTTTTTGTTTGTTTGTTTTGGATTTTGTGATACGCGGGCCTCTCACTGTTGTGGCCTCTCCCGTTGCGGAGCGGAGGCTCAGCGGCCATGGCTCACGGACCCAGCTGCTCCGCGGCATGTGGGATCCTCCCGGACCGGGGCACGAACCCGCGTCCCCTGCATCGACAGGCGGACTCTCAACCACTGCGCCACCAGGGAAGCCCAGATACAGACTTTTTTTCAGAAATAAGAGAGACATATCGCAAGGTCTGAATTCAGTGGGAAGACAAATGTCGTCAGGTGCCCATCACCAGCCAGAGGTTCCTAATGTCCTAAGAGAGCAAGAAGGACACCCTTCACTTCTCTTTCTGACTCTGGTGGTCAGTAGGATCTGAAGCAAGTCTGTTTCAGACCCCACCCTAGCAGAGTTTGCTTTCAGTAATAAAAGTCACATGTCCAGCTTGCTGAGTCCAGGCATCAAAGGGGCATATAGCACTCTCACACCTGGAGCAGCACAGTTGCCAGAGTCTGGAGCCACTAGAGAGTGTGGTTTCTGCTTGGCTTTCTTTCCCCTGAGGTCTTGGGTTTTGTTCATTTTAATCCAATTAGAGAAAAGAAAAATCAGTACGTTTTTAAGCGCTTGTGGAAAAGGGCTCAATTGACAGCAGCTTAATCACTGTGCTGAGCAAGGTTAATTTCCACCCGTGGTCTTTAATAGGCCTGGTACTGGAGATGAATTTTTTCAGTTGATGCCACACTCAGGTCACCTAGCTGCCCATTTTAATCAGGAGGCTTTCCCAACTCTAATGTTTATGTTTTAACCACTCACCCATTCTTCTTCTCTGGAGGCTGATGTAATAGGAACTGCAAGCCAGATTCCTCCTGGGCTGAGTTATCATGAGATCCAGCCTGTTCCTCCCTCTCCCTCAACTCCTGGACTCTGCCATCCAGTTGCATCCTTCCTTCCCCTAGATCACCTAGGATCAGGATGTCATGGCAGCACCCTCTAACCTGAAGGTGCTGGAAGGTTGAAGAAACAATAGTCAAGGCTGAAGCACATGAATTAAAATCTATTAACTGCTGATTTATGGTTTGGTGACCCATGCTTATTTGCTGGGTGATAGAAGCGAGCGTGAAATCTGTTAGCTTCTAGGAGTGTTTGGAGAAGCCTACACAGCTCTGAAGAGTATTTCTCTTTTGGGTTAGATCAAGTAAGGTCCCTCTGAAAGACTCCCCTGGATTGAAGAATATTCTGCAAAGCTTCTCTAAGACAGTAAGCACAATTAAAGTTAGTGCTCATATAACCTGGCACCCTGAAACACCAAGAGCCACTTCTGGGTGACATCCCTACATGTGGCAGGAAGACTGACTATACATCAGGTCTGAGTTTATTCTAATGGATTCTCAAGGCAGTATTAAAGCAGCAGGGTTCAGTTAGAGGCTAAGAATTAAGCACCATGATGGGTCAGACAGACTTACATTTTTAACCTCTCTGGGCTCATTTCTTCCTTATGGCAGCCACTACCAGAAATTCCTAGATTGGCCAAAACTAGAGGCCATAGTTAGTGAATTCAGGCTTTCAGTGCTGTCTCAGAAACACATGAAGACTCGGGTAGAAGAAATAATTGGCCTTGGTCCAGATAGACAACTAGGGGAAGTAATCTGACCCAGAAGGCAGAAGAAATTAATGCTCTTCTGCTCTCCTGATCTTCTTCCTTTTGGTTATTGCAAAGTGGAATAGGCTGTGGACCCAGCCCAATCTCCTGGCTGGCAGTCAGGACACCAGACATTCACACTGCCTTGTCTCTAGGTGGGAACACCATGTCCTAGACACTGCTTCTGGTTCCTCACCTGGACCAAGTGAGAGATTAACATTCACAGTGAAAGTGTCAGAGTAAATGAGGTCCTTCTGGGGAGTGCCCTCTGGCGGTGTCATGATCTAGTCAGCTGTGTCACAGCAACAGGAATACTTGTGTGCTGCCTTCTGCCAACTGTTCCTCCCAAGCTGTCCTAATGGCTCCCTCCTCTTCTGCACTGATATTCACATCCTCTTTTTTCTCAGATGCCATCTTTTCCTCCTCCTCATGACTGCCATCATCAGAATAGATAGTTCTTTACTATCCTCAGCTTAGTTTTCATTTGTACTTCCAGCTCTTGCTTATGTCGTACATCCTTTCATTACTTTTTTATTTTTTATTTTTGTAAGCAGCCCCATGAAGGCAAGGACTGCCTTGGACAGACCCTTATGCCCTTACAGAGCCTTGTTCATGGCCTGATCATGGGAAGAGCCAATAAAAGTATGTTGGATTTAAATTAATAAATTGGGTAATGTGCAGCACAGGGAAGATAGTCAACAATATTATAATAACTTTGCATGTGTGTTATCTATAAAAATGTCGAATCATTATGTTGTACACCTGAAACTAATATAATATTGTAAGTCAACTATACTTCAAGAAAATGAAAAAAATAAAAATAAAGTGGATTAAATCCACTTAACTCTCTCAAACACCTTTGTGGTAGAGGTGCTATCGTTGCCTTCAATCGACATTAAGCCTTTATTAAGCCCTTGCCTGCTAGGCCCTGTGGCAATTAAAAAGAAGGGCTCCACTAATATAGTCTCTCTGGTGCTTTGGCTATTTGTGTATTTAGTGTTTTTTTCCTAAACTATTTGGTGGTAACTTTCCAAAGAACAAGGAATTATTTTTTTCTGTATGTCCAATAGGTGCTCATCACAGGGACTGTCTATATATCATTTCAGCCAAACTCACCACAATATTAATGGTTTTCACCCATTTTACAGCAGAAAAAGTCAAGGTTGGGGCGTGTTAAGTATTTTGTATATGGTCACACGGCTGAAAAGTAGCAGATCTAGGATTCAAGACTAGTTCTCTCTGGTATTGAGAGTTGAGCCCTTCTCACTATACTGTTCCGCCCCTCAGTGACCCCAACTTATTTATCTCATGTATCAAGACCCCCACCACACCACCTTATACAAGGTAGGTACAAATGATTGATGAATAAATGAAAATACAGTCCCTCAACTCAAAGAATTTATTTACAATCTAGCTGCAGAGTCAATACATGAAGGGGCTAAAAAATAAATAGCAATTTAAAAGGTATGTGACAGTCCAGTACAACAATACAAAAACTGTCATAAGACTGTATAAGATTAATTGCCAAATGAATGATACAGATAATAAGTGCTGTAGGGCTGGAATGATCTGGTAAAGCTTTATGGAGGAAGAGGGATGTTTCTAAGTACAACTTTTAATATTTATGAAGTGTCTACTCTGGACAAAGCCCTATATGCAAAGATCGACAAAACTCAGTCCCTGCTCTCCAAGGGTTTTGAGTGTAGAGTAGGGAGGATGAGTAGGGAGGTAAATACAAAGTGAGGTTTTGGAAACAGATAGGCAGCATAGAAGAGGAGGTGGCTGTCCAACTACCTTCCCTTGTTTTTCTTCGCCTATGCTCTCCCAAAACAATTTATTACAGTCTTGCTTCTCAAAGTAGGATCCAAGGACCAGCGGCATTAGCCTCATTCGGAAACTTGGTAGAAATGCAAAATCTTGGGATCCACCCCAGACCTACTGAACTAGAATCTGCATTTTAACAAGATCCAGAGTTGATTCGTGTGCACATCAAAGTTTGAGAAGTGCTGATCTAGGATGCAGAGTACTTAAGCAGCTGGGACCACCATTATTTCTCCATCCGTGCCGTGTGTCCCACTCCAAAGCCCCACAGTCCTCCCGGAGATGGTGTAGTGTATTTAAGGAAGCCAGTTCAGGAATCTTGCTCTCTGTCCTTTCACCACTGTTGATGACTAATTTCTCCTTCTTTACCTACAATATATTCCCTCCCCCAAATCCCTGACTCATTCTCACCCCTGCAGTTCCTTGCTGCTCCCAATACCTTCTGTTCCAAGAGCCAGATAAATAAGAATTACTTTTGCTACTCAGTTCCCTCAAATGTCAAATTCTCTCTGGAGTTGCTGGACTTGTCAAGGAGAAGGAATTATCTTTGTGGTTAAATATAGACTCTGTCTCTCTTTCTCCATGCCCACCCTTATCCCCTTGAGTCAGAATCAGCAGCAAGGGGAACAGAACAGAGAGAATATTTTGCTTCTTCAGATGGGAAGGTATTGATCAGGCAGAGAAGAGAAACAAAACAGAAAATAAAAACAGGAGAGAAAGCAAAGGCATTCAAGTCTCAGATGCATCTAACCTGGATACAAAAGGGCTCTTTTATTAGGCATGGATTTATCTTCAAGTACAAAATGTGAGAGAGAAGATCTGAGAAAATGAAGCAAGCATTGAATATTTGGCATTTGCAATAGGAGACGTATGAGCTGTGATGATTAAAAATCAGCCTAATGGTTTTCCAAGACAATTTTAATACAAGGGGAAAAATGTTCTAGCCAGATTAAAAGTTAGAGCTCTTTACCTTGGATGCTCTGGTGGAAAAATGAGGCTGCCAAATGAAGAGAAAGGAGAGTGGACAGGAAAGAGAGATGGCTTTCCTCCTCAGTGTTTCAGGAAGTGTGCTGGGTATTCTGCAGATGTTTTACATAGATTATTTCATTTAATCCTCACATAGTACTGTAAGGAGGCATCATTAATCTTATTTTATAATTAGGCTTAAAGAGATCAGAGAACTTGCCCAATATCAACAGATACATACATACTTGCACAGCATTCATGGATTTTGTATTTGTGAATTCACCTATAAGCTAAAATTTATTTTTAACCTCAAATCAATACTCGTGGTGCTTTCACAGTCATTTGAAGACACGCGCAGAGTGATGAAAAATTTGAGTCATCCCACGTGCATGTTCTCAGATGAGGTCAAATGACACGACCCTCTGCCTTCTTATTTCAGCTCTGATGCTATAAACAAGTGTCCTTTTTATGGTCTATTTAGTGCTGCTTTATTTTTTTTACATGTTTGTACTTTTTGTTGATGAGTTCACTGTTTAAAATGGCCCCAAGAGTAGTGCTGAAGTTCTATCTACTGCTCCTAAGCACAAGAAGGTTGTGAGGTACCTTATGGAGAGAATACATGTGTTAGATAAGCTTCACCCAGACGTGAGTTACAGTGCTGTTGGCTGTGAGTTCAATGTCACTGAATCAATGACATATAGTAAATACAGTGCCTTTAAACAGAAATGCACGTAAGAAAGGTTACATCTTCATCAGTTGATGAAAATGTCATGGCCGGAGGCTCCCAGGAACCTAACCCTATATTCCACCTAAGAGCAGTGGTTCAGTATTCACTAATTCAGGGTTTATGGCAACTTTATAAAACAAAACTACTGTGAATAAGGAGAAGCAACTGTATTTTTTTTAACTCTCAGGTAAATTATAGGTATACATAGACACACATATACAGACACATACACACATATATACATATACATGTTTATCTTCAGGAGACCACGGGAACAGAAGACTTTTAAAAGTCATTTGGGATAGGAAGTAAGACCTCTAAAGAACTTGCTAAACTGCTTTTTCTGGCAAGAAAGTTTGAGTGAATATCTGCCCCTGTCTTGCTGGATGAGGGGTGACGTGTGGGGACAGAGTTGGGTCACGGCCCCCAGCTCTTTATCCTCCCTTTCATCAGCTTTTCCCCTAAATATGTGTTGAACACATGATTTAAAAATATTAAATTGAAGAGAGGCCAAGTCACGAGCCCTCCTGGGTGCCCAGAAGGCTCTGTCTGACACTGTTCCCGTGGCTGTGATTGGACTCGGGTCTGCCACACTCTAAAGCCATGCCCTTTCCCCTGTATCTTCACATCTGCATTGTCCAGGGATGTTCTATTTCTTGAATTCTAGAGCTTCATGGAATAAGAAGAAAGAGTCTCTCATCCTTCTGTCGAGCACAATTCGCTGTCCTCCCATTTCCAAAGCATTGTCTTCTTCTCACCAGGTCATCCTGAAACAAAAAGTGCAACACTCAGGAATCCCATTTTCACTCAACACCAGTGGATATTTTTTTAAGAATTGAAAAGTCTCCTACGAGCTGAATAGTATAGGACCACTTTGATTGCTTTTACATATCTTATAATGAGGTATGTTTCATATTTGTATTGTTTCTTTCCCCTAATTTCATCAGACTCATCTTAGCTCTGGCTACTGCTCTATGCCTTTTTCTCCTTGACAATCTATTTCCACTTATTTTCTCTTCATTCTTCAATTCAGCATGTTCTTCCACCCCAGCCATCCCATTCACCAACTGCCAAAATCGTTGGATACATTTCATTCTTTACCTTATCCTCTCTTTAGCCTTTGATATCATTGACTACATCCTCATGTTTCTGAGGCCTTGTGGAATGAGTAAATAAAATTTAGGACCATAGAATATTAGAGTAAATAGGACCTTAGAGACCATCAGACCAAATCAGTCAGTTTGGAGGGGAGGGGGAGAGAGACTTGCCAAAAATCATGGCTCCAACTGGTGGAGGAATTCCAGTGCCCACTTCCCTGTAGCATCTGGTCTCTCAGCCTACAGCACCTGGTATTCTATTCCAAGCTGGTCTCCCATCCAAGCATTATACAGGTCTGACCCTGACCAACTCCATGACTGACTGAGCTGGAAGATGTTCAAGGTAATAGATCTATCTTTTCTGTCACTTCACCCTCCTCTGCCTCCCAGGGGCCTCTAACCCCTCAGCCTGGCCTTTGGCTGATCATGACACCAGAGAATCAATACCAAGAGGAGAAGAAGATTGAAAGTGCCAGGCAGAATCCTTGAAGATGCCATGCCACGCTGATGAAAGTAAGCTGATAAGAATTTTACTGCCCAGAGTTAAAGACCTCTGGACATTTATTCTGTAGTGTAAGACAGTTGCTAAGTTGTAGAAGGATATGTATTTGGGGGTATCTTCCACTTAAGCTTGTGAATTATCATTTGTGCAGATACCCTAGTCAACTTCCTAAATCTGCTTCTAATCAGTATTGTGGGTCCTTGCACTCTGAAAGGCTCATTCTATATACGGTACAGGTAAAAAGAAAAGACTTTTAGAAGAAAACAGGGAGGAAGAAAGAGAAGGGGGAAGAATAGTTCAACTTAAGTTATCCCCAAATGTGGCTGCTTTTGTAGCATTCAATACAGGGAAAAATTCCTCACCTTATAAGCACAACAAATGGATCCTGAACTCCAGATTCTATTTGCAGAGATGCAGCTTTGTCCTTGAGCTTTTGGGAGGACTCTTCATGATGATGGAAAATTGGGGTGGAATCCATCATGTTGCATACACTACACCTTGGGATCTAATCCAAATGGTGAGCAGCCCAGAGCTCTGATAGGACACAGATACAAAGGACTTAAAAGATGTACCTTTGTTTCTACAAACCCACAAAGTGCCCCCACGTTTTGAAAGGAGCAACCATGTTGAAGTGTTTTCACTCTTTTTCTAACTCACCGGTGTTTTACTCGTGAACTTTAAATATTATAACAGCCTCATCCCTGTTGGCGTCAAGCTTTTTCTTTTTTTTTAATCCAATTTTTATAGAGCAGCCAAGGGGTAGATTGTGTTTATTAAATTAAAGAAGATAATGCATGTGTAAAATGTTTTGCAAATTGTAAAACTCTGTACAAATCTTAGTCATTGTTATTATCATTTATTAACCAATGCTGATTCCCATTAGAAAGAGTTCGGCCAGTCTAACTCGCATAACCCTCAGCCTCATGTGCTATTACCTTAAGAAGTGGAGTAAGTCAGGAAGAGAAAAAAGCAATAAACCTTCCATATGCCACACACTCGCAGAAAGAAAAAGGACTTCCGTTTAAAGATTCACTCATTCATTCAGCAAATATTTATCGAATATTATTTGTGAAAGCAATACAGTGGTGAATTGTAGTCTCCATCTCTAAAGACCTTCGTGCATTACAGGAAGAAAGACATTTTTAAAAAGCAAACAATCAATTCACGATGACAAATTGTGTTAAGTACTATATTTATTGAACAAATGAATAAATAGTAAATGGATTAATTAATGGTTTCTCCGGATAAGTGATATTTAAACTGAAAACTGAAGGATGAATAGGAATTAGCCAGGAAAAGAGCTTGGGGCCTTTAAAGCACTGGGAAAGACCAGTAAACTGGGTGAGCAAGGAGGAAGGTGACATGGGCAGAGGCCGGCGGGTGGTAGATTGTGCAGAGCACCGCAGGCCACAGGAAGTTTGTTCTGGCTGGGACGGCTAGCCAGTGAAGCTTTGGTCCAGGAGTAACTTAATCTGATTCAATCTCTAAAAGGATCACTCTGGCTGTTACTTGAAGAATGAAATCGGGGGGTGGGGTAGGGACACAGGGACTGAAGTGAGGGGACCACTTAAGCTATTGTAGGAGTGTAGGTTAGTGAGACCAGTGGCTTGGACTCGGGGGAGGCAGTGTTGTCTGAAGTGAGCGGACATACTCATGAGATACCTTGGACTTAGAATTAAGAAGCTTTTGATGATCCATTGGGAGGCGATGGAGTTGCCAAAGATCCCCTCGAGGTTTCTAGCCTGAGCAACTGAGTGGAAGAGCTTGGGAACAATGGAGGAGTTTGAGGTGGGTGGTGAGAATAATTTTAATTTTAGGAAAAAAAACCAAAAAACAAAACAAAAAAACCTTGGTCAGATGAGAGCAGCATGTCAAGTCTGGAAAGTGAGATGGGTAAGACACAGCACTGCAACACCAAACTCCTTTTGCTATGTGACTGGTATTTAATAATGTCTTTAGAAAACACCTGGCATAGGATAGGGTTCTGTCAACTCTCAATAGACAGTCCAACATGGCACAGAGCTCTTCTCCAGGATCAAGGACCCTGGAAAAGAAGAAGCACCCTTTTCATTTGTAGGAATATGGTTTCAAGATTTCCCCAGTAGGCAGCATTTTCATATTGACTAAGCTCTGATTAGTTGCTTACCTTCCTTACCATCACTGGAGGGTGTTCCCCATTTCCTTACTCTCTTACTTCTTTGAATAATGTTTTGGAGACCACCTCAGTTATGTGATAACAGTCTTTTTTTTTTTTAATTGTGTTAAAATACACATAACATAAAATTTACCGTTTTAATTATTTTTTATTGTACAGTTGAGTGGTATTAAATACATTTATTGTTATATAATCATCACCACCATCCATCTCCAGAATGCTTTTCATCCTGCAAAATGGAAACTCTGTTCCCATTAAACATTAACTCCCCGTTTCCCCACATCACTCTTGCTAATAGTGCTTTTAACATAGATGTAACAGCCTTCATTGCTTAGAAGGAAAGTTCTTCTGCCTTGAGCTGGGGTACATTAGACAGTTGGCAGTGGAGGGGAGACCCAGCCAGGACTCTGTCCTGGGTGAGCACCAGCTTTTCCTGGGTATCTGTCATCATGGCAGGTGGAAGAGAGTGACAGAATCCTAGGTGGGAACTTAAACTTGGAGGGTCAGAGCCCAGCTTCCGTTACAGTTTTGTCTCTCTGCCAAGAGACTCCTTATTGTGTCTCTCAGACAAAACCTTGGCATTTCTGTGTTTTTTGTTTTGTTTTAACAGCTTTATTGAGATATAATTCACATAAAATACAATTCACCAATTTAAATTATACAATTCAATGGTTTTATTATATTTATGGAGTTTGCGACCACCACCGCAGTCAACTTTAGAATATTTTCATCACCCCAGAAAGAACCCCTGGACACATTAGCAATCACTCCCCACCCTTTCCCCGGCCTCACCCTGCTCACTGCTCAGTGCTAGGTAACTACCAATCTGCTTTCTTTTTTGATGGGTTTGCCTCCTCTGGGCACTTCACATAAATGCCATCACACCCTATGTGGGTTTAGGTGACAAAATATTTTAACAGAGGAATGCATTGGTCTTTTGCTAGGATCTCCCTTATTATGCAGTGGAAAACAACAGCCCTAACCCCAAATCACAGCCAGGCAAGCTGGGAGAATTGCAGTGTTAGAGAGGCTGCCAGAAATCCCCCCCTGGCCTCAGCCTCCCCCAGGGCTGGGAGATCAGGGCTTTAGAGCTTCCTATTGCATCACTTTCTAAAAGCATAAAGGCCATTCCTTCTGGTCTTGGGGGATTCCCTGGGGCTCAGCGCTCCAGGTGATGGGAAAGCCTCTGGCCTACAAGCACTTCAGGTCACAATTTTTTGCCCTTTAAAATAGAGGAAAGTTATAATAGAGGAAAGAGGGATTTCAGGATGACACTGAGACATGGGGCTTATAGCAGAGCAGAGTGACCAGAAAACCCGCCAAATGTCTCACGTAGGAGCCACCAGGATGATTTTCCCCTAAAAATATTCCCCCGCTGGCTTGGGAATCCCTCAGATAGCAATTCTTTCCTTTGGGTGAATCATAAACTCTCCCTCCCTGTGTTTAGTGCTTTAGTTTCCCAAGCACTTGGGCACACATTGTTTTGCAATATCTTTCATTCTGTTGATTTTGATAGAGCACCACCCACCTGTTTGCTTGTAATGAGTTTGTTGAGGATGAGGTGCTTTGCCTCATTGGTGCTCCCAAAACAATTTACACTTACCTCTATTATAGCACTTAGGACCTTTTATTCTATTTGTTTACACAGTCTATTCGCCCCTTTAGACTATGAGCTACTACAGCAGAAGCTTCTAGACCCAGCACAATACAGGATACCTAGTAGGCAGATAGCAAAGGATGCCAGTGCTCACAACTTGTTTTACGGGAAGAAGGTAGGGCTTAATCTTGTAAGTATAGAAAGTGCTTGACAGAAGAACGCTCGCTCTTCAATAAGGCACTTGAACCCAGGTTTTGTAACTCCAGACCCAGGGCTTTTCATTTGGCACTGGTGCTTATAGACATGTGTATCGTGGTTTGCAGTTTCACAACAGGCATTTATATACATCGTCTCAAGTGACCTTCATAATAGCCTTGTAAGGCAGGGACACAGTTTTAGAGCTTACTGAATAAGAAAACAGACTTAGAGATGTCAGAAAATTTACTGCGCAAACCAGCCCGAAACAAGGGCTTTGCAGACCTGTATTTAAAAGCTAGTTCTGTCCTTTCTGGCTTGTGATTTAACAGTTATTTCATCTCTATAATGGGAATTGTAAACTCTGCCTTGCAGAAGTTTCTGAGATTTACAGATAACGTAAATGCATTGCTTGGCTTGTAGTAAGCACTGCATGGCAGGTGACTATTATGATCGCCAGCTTGAAATTTGAAGCTAAAAGTTACATCTGCATTTTCTAAGGAATCCCTCTGCCCTTGTAGACCCTTGTTTTAAGATGTAAATGCCCTGGGAGGGACAATACTTTAAGTCTGGCACATCAGAGCAGAAGGTGTTAGGGTTGAGTACTGGGGAGTTACACTAAAATACCCAAGAGGACTGAAACTCGGGGCTGGAGGTGACAAAGACAGATTTCCTGACTTAATCACAGTTTTGGAGGTGGTCTCAGAGGGTGCAGGGAGTAGGATGGTGGGCAGCTAGACTGCCTCGATGCTTTCCTGTGCAGTATGCAGCACACACCCCTATAATTCCCTAGGAAAATGAGGTGAAGCCTGGACTCATGGAACCCATGGCTCGGGAGAAAGATCTGTGCGCTCACGCACTCCCTCAGGGCTGGGTAAGTGGGTGTCCAGAGCGGTTATGAATCAGAGAAGCATGTGCATTTGTTTGACTTTGATGTGTCAACACTTGCCTGCATATGCCTCCTTTTGCAATGTTTGTAAAACGAGGTCCTGGAAGATGGAGTTTTACCTCTTGCCTTGGCCGCCCTTGGAATGAATAGCCTCATCGCTCCGAATTCATTTGGTGTTTATGGGAATATCATATGTAGTTCTGTAGACATTCCCTAACCATTATAATGCAGTTACCATAGATAATGCTCTCCTAGTGCAATATGTTATCACCATTTTAACAACCTGACATACGATGGGCTCATATTATTACTTAAATGAAGCCATTAAGCAGCTAGAGGCTTCCAGGAGTCAGATGTGAGAGCATCCAATGGACAAAGCTGTGCCACTTCCAGCACCGCTGACTTCATCAGCTGGAGGGGAGGACGCAGCTCTACCTGGGGGTCATCCAGCTAGCTGGCCAAAGGCTTGTAAAACAGTTCCCTTCGGAAGCTAACTTGGATCCCAGGCCCTGAGCTAAGAAATAAACTCTTGCCTTATTACAACTCTTCTTTAATGTAGAAAAGAAATGTTGGTGCCTAAGAGCAAAGCAATGAGATGTAATCAAATTCACAATTCCAGCTACAGAGCTGAGTAGTTTAGATCTGAGGGAGGCAGCAAACTATTCAGAGACCTGAAATTACACCTGAAATTACCACTTGCCCGTGGGGTTTGATTTGAAGCATAGTAAAAGCATCAACTAACATTTGTAAAAATGCATGAGGTTGACAAACTCTTATCACATATACTATACTTTATTTGATCTTCAAAAGCACCCAGTAAGGTAAACATTATTATTATCCCCATTTTACAGGTGAGGAAAGGGGGGTTATTTTCATCAAGTCAGCCTCATAGGATTATAGGAGGAGTAAACAAAATAATGCATGTGAAAAGCCTAGCATTTTGTAAGCACTCTCCATATATTACTTTTTATTAACTGAGATATTTCAGTGGGAAGTTTCCTTTGTCCAAAATCATTTCTTGTCTTCCCAGAACTTAATCCCTAAATCCCATCATAAAATCATCAGTCTGATTGGTACTGGATCCATGAAATGGGTCTGTTGTAGGAGTCTGGCCCCCGGAGTCCAATTTCATAAACTGAACAGAGATGGGAGGAACCAGTAACTTGGGAGTCAAAAGAACTCACTCTAACTAAATAATTAAACTTCAGGATTAATGGGGCTTCACTTAAATACAAACTAGCAAATAAATTTTACAAGAGGTGATCTTACACCAGAAGACAGTAAGAAGTCCCGAACTCTGAGAGGTTAGGAGAGAGTTTGAATTTTAAAAGTAAACAATTGAAAGTTTGTTCTCAGCTGGGACAACATAGACTTTTTTTGAAAGATTTTATTCTTTTAGAGCAGCTCATAGGAAAATTGAGAGCAAGGTACAGAGATTTCCCATTTACCTCCTGTGCCCCACACAGCATGGATTTTTTTTAAAACCAGCTTCTAGGACTTGGAAGGTGAGACAGAGAGTGAAGGTCCCATGATAAGAGGGAAAGAAGGAACCCAACCTGAAGACAGAGAGGTGGTGCTGCCCTGCAGAGCTTAGAAGAGGTCATCCTAAGACCAGAGGCAACAGGGCCTCTTGTGGAAGCAGAAACATACTCTCTGTACACTGGGACAGTAATCCCGATGCCAGCCGGGCTTGTAGCCTCCTCAAAGCTTTGGGGAATTATGCCTAGAATCCTCCAGTTCCAAGGTTGAATTCCACCTGGCCCTCTGAATTCTGGGCACCCACTCTTGGTTTTGTCTCTTGCTTGGAGTTCAATGTTATCCTCTTCACATTTTTTTTTTTTTTTACTTTCTTTGACAGTTTATGGGATCATACAGGGGGTGGAGGTGGGGTTACAGTCCATAGTGGCTCCTACTCTATGTTCTACTTTTGCTCACTGCTGACCCCCTCATGCCCTTCCTTCAGAAACACATGGAATCAATATGAGACCCTTCCCATGGCACATGGACCCATCTGCTTCTCTCCAGGGAGTTGCCCTGTCAAACCAGTTTATTTCCATAGCCCCAAACTGTTCCCAACCTTGGACACCCCATCTTGGGAAATCCCAGTGGATTTACATTCAATCATTCTTATGGGCTTTAAATTTCCCCTCTGTATCTCTGTATTTCTTACAGGGCCAGAGGGGAGAAAAGAGGACCTCCAGAGGAAGTTAAAGGGCACTGCAGCAAACTATATGTATCTACTTTACAATCATGGCCTGACACTGATCAGCTGTAAATGGCATTCACCTGAGGATGAATGACCTGGCAGACCTAGATTAAAGAAACAGACCTAGCTTCTAGCAGAAGTGTTATGCAAAATGCTTAAGAGCCAACATGGCAGAAAGGAGCTTGCCAGCCATAGCACCCTTGAGGTCACAGGGTGCAAGCTCCTCCTTAGAGACACGTCCACCCTATGTTCATTTTATAGCTCTTCTGAACAGAGAAGTACAAGGAAGTATGACCTGGGGAAAACAAATGCAGTGCTCTTTTCTGGATCTGGTGGAGACAGCAGGCACTTTGGTGAGTCCTGACAAAAGGGGACCTTTTGTGAAAGGGGGACGTTCCTTGCCCACTGGAGCAGGTACCATAAAGAAGCCAGAAAAGGTTGTTGCCCCCCTCTGTGGTTAATGGGGTAAAAAAAAGGGCACTTCCTCAGCTCTGCAGCCTATACCATCACATAAATTGAAACAGACAGAATTACCACTGATACAAATTAAAAACAAATCAAAAGGGTGCACAGAGCTGATTCTGAGAGTTCAAACTCCATTACCAGCTGATTTACTGAGCAGTGACCTGTGATTGCTGTGGGGAGGTTTGGAGGAGTGAGGAGTCTCTGTGAATCCCATCAACCCCATTGCCATGTGGCACACCAGTCAATAAGCTATTTAATTTAATGGGAAATGGTATTGACGAGCCGGAGAATGCAACTCACAAAAGATGCAGCTGCAAGGAACAGATAAAGTCTTCAACCTGGCCTCACTCTCAGGGTATCCACCCCTCGTCATCTCTTTTGTCAGATTCAGAGGAGGGATCCATGGGATTTGGGGGGGGGTATCAGGGCCCCAGGGGGATGGTGCTTAGGAAGGATTACCAACACTGAGAGATGGACTCAGCGAGAGGTGGATTGGCGGGGAGATTGGTAAGAAAATGGGAAACAGATCTTCTGAACTGAGGACAGTGCTATTAATGACCTTTCAGAGCGAAGACAGTCAGCAAGGGGGAGGCCCATAATTCCAGAGGCAAACCCACCAGCTACATCCCCAGAGGAGAACGAACCCATCTGTTTGTATTACTCTTTTTTATGTGTCAGATCAGGAGTGAAATGCTCCCAGAACCAGAAGCACCCTTTGCCCATCACAAAATTGAATCTGAGAAAACCAAGCAGGTCACAAGTACCACTGGGGCTGCAGTGGGAAAGGCAGGGGACATTTTTAAAAAGGGAACAGACATATAGAAAATTAGGACTGGAAAAGTCCTAGGAAAGAATCTAGTCCAATGCCTTCCCACCAGTTGCGGAAAGTGAGTCTTAGAGAAGGGAAGTGACGAGTATAAGTCAACAAAGGAAAGGAGATGGAACTGGATCATTTCACTCCACATTCAGTGTGATTCCCACTGCTGTGAAGAGTGTAACAGATACAAGTGAAGGTGTAGGACTTGGACCATTCCCAGCCTTAGCACACACTGAGATTTAAGATATGAGTTTTAAAGAATAAACATAAAAGTGCTAGTTGGTAGAGTTATCAGACTAATAATTATTTATTAAATCAACATAGTTTATTTGTGTACTAGGTATTATTCTGAGTGTTTTATAAACATTAGTCCCTTTAATCTTCAATACAACCCTATAAGAGAGGTAATATTTTTATCCCTAGTTTTAAAGATGAGGAAATCGAGGTATGAAGAAGTTAAGTAACTTTCCCAGGGTTCCCTCAGTAAACAGAAGAGCTGGGATGTGATGCAGGCAGCTGGCTGTAGAGTCCATAGAGGTGCTATGCTGCTTCCAATAATAACAATATCAAGGCCCATTGGTTGGAGCTTACCAAGTGCCAGGTATGCTGCAAAGTGTGGCATTATGTAAATATCAAAACGATTCCATGAGGTAGGTGTTATTATCCCCACTTCACAAATAAGAAAACTGAGCTCAGAGAGATGAAAGAAAATTACATAGGTCTAAGGGCTATGAGGTGCCAGGGCCAGGACTCGAACCCAAGTCTGTTTGACTCCAAAGCCCATTCTCTTAACTACTATTTAAGAGTGCTCTCCCCACCCCCAATCAGAGGAACTGGGCTCTAACCTCAGCTTTCACACGGATCCATCATGTAACCAAATGTTATTTTCTCATTCCTGAGTAAATTATTAACCTCTAGGTGCTTCAGTATCCTCATTTGTTGAGTGGAGGAAACCTACCTCTTAGGATTGTTATGAAGATTAAATGATATAAATGTATTCATTTATTAACAAATATTCATTGAGCAGCTAGTCTGTACTAGGCACTGTTCTAGGCATTGGGGTTTAATACTCCGGGCTGGCTGACTTGAGTTTCTCAGTAGTTGTGTCTTTGAATTTGTATTTTGTAAGCGAAGTCTGATGGAATGGTGGAGCATGCATGGAAGCTTAGAGCCTCATTCTCATGTGTGGTCCTGACTCCCTGAAACAGGCGATGACCACCTGCTCCCCTGCTCCCTGGGGCTCTGACCCCACTTGACCTCCCCCTACTAGCTCCCTTCCAGGGACCATGCCACCCTCTGTTGCCTGAGAGGGTCTGGCTGAAGGTGTGAAATGGGTAAGGTATGGGTGTGTCCAGTGGTATCTTTGGTGAGAGCGTGACAGTAGCCACTCCTGCTCTGGGCTGGTAGTGACACTGTGTGACTTGGCAGGTGACCTGTCACCACCCCCAATCCAGGTAACTAGAGCATCCCAGCACAAAGGTTTTGCTACACTTGGAGGTTGTCCATCTGCCATGGATTGGGGTAGTGGGCCCATGAGAAGGGGATATGCCTGACTTGACTTCTATGACCCCTGGGTGGCACAGTGCATCAGTCAGCAGCTGGAACCTGGAAGCCCATGGACCTCAAGTCATAGTGGAGGCACGTGGGCACCTGTGAGGCTCGGCACTGGCCTAGTGAGGATGCCTGTACCCAACAGAATGCAACATTAAACGGCAAATAAAAACCACCATGATGGGCCAGGAGACCATGGAAGAAAAGAAAAAGTTTAATATTTTAGTACCTCGAATAACACTTTTTTCCCTGCTTTTTGAATAAGGGGACCACATTTTCATTTTATACTGGGTCCCTGTATTAGTTTGCTAGGGCTGTCAGAACAAAACCCCATAGACTGGGTAGCTTAAAAACAGAAACAGAAATTTGTTTCCCACAGTTCTGGAGTCTGGAAGTCCAAGATCAAGGTGTTGCCAGGGTTGGTTTCTTATGCGGCCTCTCTCCTTGACTTGCAGATGGCCATCTTCTCACTGTGTCCTTCCATGGACATATTTCTCTGTGTATGCACATCCCGGTGTCTCTTTGTGTAGCCAGATTTCCTTTTCTTATAAGGATACCAGTCAGATTGGATTAGGGCCTCCCCTAAATGACCTAATTTTAATGGGAATCACTTCTTTTAAGACCCTGCTTCCAAATATAGTCACATTCTGAGGTTCTAAGGGTTAGGTCTTCAGCATAGGATTTTTGAGCCCATAACAATCCCTCAAATTAAATAGCTGGTATTGTATGGAAGTGGAAAAAAGATTCTGTTCTTATAGAGCTTACTATCATATGCAAGGAGATAGGTAATGAAAAAGTAAATATGCAGTATGCCAGCTGGAGATAGGTGCTATGAAGAACAGTAACACAGTTACTTTCCAGAATTAAACTGACTATAGAGTGATGGGGAGGTACTTGCTGTTTTACACAAGATGTCCAGGGAAAGCATCTCTGATATGGAAACATTTACACAGTGACCTGAAAGAAGCCAGGAAATGAGCCAGATTTATATCCAGATGGAAAAAGAAAAGGGCGAAGTTTTAGAATAGTGTCTGGCACATGGTAAGTCTTACGTAAGCATTTGTCATCACAATCATCACCGTCGCCATAGTTTTCGTTATCACTTTTCCTAAACCTATTCTGCTGCAGCTGATGGAGACCTACATGCACTTCTCAGTTCTTGAACAGTCTTGACCAAGACTGACCAAGTTCAAGGATGCTCTATCCTGCCAACAGGTGACGTCTGGAGTTAATCTTGTTGCTGTGGGCTCAGTTCATAATGTACCCAGGGTGATGGAGCCCTATGTACCAGCTGTGCTCATTCTAGTGTCCCACAAATCCCTACTGAATGGCTTGTATTTATATAAAGAAGCTGTGAGAACCCCTGCTTCTCTTTGATGGTCTATTTTCCAGGCAGGACTGAAGTTCAGCCCTTAACCCCATGCTATTTGTTTAGGGCCTAGCTCTTCCAACACCCCTGACGTTCTTTTCTCTAGAGCAATGGTTCTCAACTGAAGGGGGAGTTGTAATTTTTCACCCCTAGGGAACATTGAACAATGTCTGGAGACATTTTTTTGTTGCAACTTGGGGGGTGCTACTGGCATCTAGTGGGTCAAGGTCAAGTATGCCACCAAACACCCTACATTGCCCAGGATAATTCCCCCAACAAAGAATTATCCAGCCCAAAATGTCAACAGTGCTGAGGTTGAGAGACCCAGAATAAAAATAAGGAACCAAATGCCAAACATAAGGCAGGGTTGGGGGAACAGGAAGGGATGTGCAACGTAGGGCAAAGTGTTTCATTAGTGCGGAGGTCTACCCTCCCTACTCACCCCAATCCCTTTCCCTTCTATAGTCACCCTAATCCCTTTCTCAATTGCTCCAGGCAGTGCCTGGAGGGCTCTTATTAACAGATGGACCCCCAGGAGCTGCAAACCTGACCTTTGGTCTTGCTCACTGTTTACCATCCTACCGCCCTACATCCCTACTTCCCTGAACACCCTTCAGGCTGGCATGGTTCCATATGGGCTGGAATTCACAGACTCCTTTGGAGACTGAATTTTGTAGCTTCACTTCTCCCCATAGGAACAGACTGACAGCTGGGCATCTCACCACCTGAAATCAGGCTCAGTGCCAACACCCCCTCCTTCCCCGGGATGGCTTACTGCTAAGCCCACCCCAGGGATGATGCTGAGGTTGTTACCAAGAAAGTCAGCCATGCCTTCCACACCATAGTCAGATCAGAGCTCCACCTCAGAAAGAGTGTAAGGCTCACTTCATATAGCAATTCTACAGTCCTATGGCACAGAATCTATCCCCGCAACAATTTCTGCTACATGAACTCCTTTTCCACTCCCCAAATAACTGAGAATTTTCCCTCTTGCACCTTCAGTAATAGAACACCCAGAGATGTTCTTTAAGTTAAATCAGGCTTCCTCCTTACACATGGAGCATCTGTCCCTGGCCCTGCCTTTGAGCAGCAGCCCTCTGTGGGTTGTGGGTGAAGTGATGGAATGGTGGAGTATTTTCTCATTCATAAGTCAGAGGACAATGGTGCAGGGACTAGCCAGCCCCAACAGTGTCTGAGAGCTTTTGTGATCCCCGCAAGGCATGTTCCAGCAACCCAAAGAGTCCCTTCAGACAAATTTCTATGGCAACAGACAGCATCCAAGAGATGAAAGTTGTGTTCTGAATGTCACTAGCATCTCAGGAACCAATAACATAATGTAGGGTCTCTTAAGGATGGGGGTGGGGCAGAGAGGGAGAGATGACATTGGAATAGGAAGAATGTGTAGTGAGTTTGAAGCCTGGTTATTTATAAAGCCTGTAGAGTTTCTCCCAAAAGGGCAGAGGCAAACAAGAGAGAGAGAGAGGGAAATCATACCGACTGCTAAATAAAAACGAGATGTGGGGGAGAGGAGAAGGCAAGCAGCCTGAGGCAGAGTGTTCCAGGTGTGGAGTTGCTTCCTACCCTCTGCTTTGTCCTTCTCACCTTCACCCAGAAATGATGTTGTTGCTTCTTAGAAAATGTTAAAGAATTACCTTGAATTCAACTGTGGTAGCAAAGAAAGAGGGAGGGAGAGATTACATAACAGTCTTCCAACCTTGAGAAACTCTGTGCCAAAGGGGGTATAAAACACTGAACTTATAATCAAGAGGCATAGATGCAAGTTCTATCACTGTTGCTTTTGGCCACCTGGTCCTGGCCGATGATGGGACCTCTATAAACTGTGGTTTCTCCATAATAAAACCATAATACCACTCTGCCTCCACCAGAACCCATTCTGAGAATCAAATGAGATAATAACTGTGAATATGTTTGTAAACAGTAAACCATCAAACCAGCCGTTCCCATGTTCTCTGTAGAACATTAATTCCATGGGATGGAAGTGAGATTCTCAAGTCAAAAAAAAAAAAAAAAGAAAGTCAAGTTAAAGGGCTGCTCTTGTTGTTTTAATTGTGGGATTTGTGAATGTCTTTCCAGAATTAAACTGACTGTAGAATGTTTTACTGCTGAGGGCCTTGCGTGACTGATGTTGCAGGCTGCGCTTTAGGAAATATTTCCCTGTAGAGACATAGGAAGTAATTACACTCTCCTTGGCTGCCGTAGGAATGACAGGGTTGTGCAGAAGAGAGGGGTCAGGTCCCCTGGCAACAAGAGAAAGGGACCCTAGGACTTGTTACTCCTTTGATGAGTCTAATGCATATCAAAGTTTGAGAACCCCTCACTTTCTTCAAAAGTGCAGACCATATGGATGGAATTGTGCCCCTAGAAGGTATGTTGAATCCCTAATTCCCAGTACTTCACATGTGACCTTGTTTCAAAATAGGGGGGCTTTGCAGAGGTAATTAAGTTAAAATGAGGTCATTAAGATGGGCCCTAATCCAATATGGCAGGCCTCCTTTTAAAAAGGGGAAATTTGAACACAGAGACAGGCATAGGGAGAGACAGGCACTTGGTAACATGCCATGGGAGGACGAAGGCGGAGATCAGGGTAATGTATCTACAAGCCAAAGATTGCCAGCAAATCACCAGAAGCTAGGGAAAAGGCATGGTACCGATTCTCCCTTAGAGACTGCAGAAGGAACCAACCCTGCCAACACCTTGATCTGGGATTTCTGGCCTCCAGATCTGTGAGACAATAAATTTCTGCTGTTTAAGCCATCCAGTTTGTTGCACTTTGCTATGGCAGCCTTAGGAAACTGATACACCACACCTCTAAAGAACTTGGCAGCCCTGTACATCAACTTTTGCAAGGGCCTGATATGTAGCTGGAACTCAGTACACAGGTGATGTTCAAGCTGGGCTCTACTTAATAAAATCACAATAAAATCTGCTGAAATTCCTGAGGCTTTTATTCTTCCTCTTGAGCTCAGAGCAAACCATGTTTGAAAAACTAAGCAACTCTAAAGATGAGCTAGCTGTCTTCTTTGGGGGAAACACTTGTAATCATCCAGAGGATGATAAAGGGGATGGCGTACATTTGCAGTAGTTGAGATAATCAAATCTCTTCAACAAATACATACAACCAAGCCATGGCAGAGATGTGGGCCAGGTGTTTCCTCAGCAGGACCGCTCTGTGGGGTCTTGACTTAAAATGTGATTATGGTGTCCAGTATCTGGCAAGGAATGCATGTCTGAAAAACAGGAGGAAAACATGGTAGTTTAGGCCTGAGTGGCTTTTCATTGAGTTTTAAATACAACTTCAGTCAATTTTAACCAATCAGTCTTCAGAGAACTAAAAAGGTTATTCCAAGTGCTATTTGACAAGGAATCGTTAAGAAATTGCTTTTTTTCTAAGATATCCAATCCTTACAAATATTTAAACAATATGTTGGTACATTTCCCTATGACTTCTGACAAGGTCAAATATTTTCCCTCTCATGGGAAATGTTTTCAGTGCCAATAGTGTAAACACAGAGTCTTTAAACTGTGTTTGTCGGCTTTTAATTTCAGGGAGTGTATTAGCACTCTGCCATTTCCCCAAATTTTCTAATATATTATATTGAGCAAATACACTTTTTTCATAAACTCTGGCAAATGGAAACATAATGTGGACAGAATAACAGCTTCCATTCTGTCCAGACTTCTAGAAAACTCCAAGATAAATTAAATGCTCAATATCAACAATTGTTAACTTTTTTGCTTCCTCTATTTTTTTAAGTGCATGATTTTTTATTTCCTACTTCCATTTTTAATGCCTTATTTTATCATTAGGTCTCTGAAGTTTTTCTTAGATCTCTTTTCTGAGCTCTAAACACCAAATATCCAGCAGTCCAGCATATATGTCCAGCCTGGATATCTCACAGAAACTCAAGCTCAAGACTACATTCAAAATCATGGTTTTATGTTTCCTTCTAAAACAGACAATTCTTCCTGCATTTCTGTCTCGGTGACCGTCATCACCATTCACTCACTTTCCCAAGCCACATATTTGGGAGAACTTCAGATATTTCCTTCTTTTTAACTACCCACGCTCAATCCATTACTATTCTGTTGACCTTGACTTGGTATTTCTCAAATCAGTTTCCCACTATGTGCTGCATCTACCTTTATTCAGGTCTTCCTGGATCACTGCAATGCCTCCCAATAAGTTTCCATTCCTGTAATTTATTCTTTAAAAAAAATTAACCCAATGATGCCACTCCCTATTGAGAAGCCTTCCAGGCTTGTTTTTGTTGTGAGGATGGATTTAGGGCCCTTTAGCATGGCACATAAGGTCACCTCTCCAGCTTAGCGTGGTACCCAAGTTCACCTCCTCAGACTAAGGTGGGTCACATGCTCACCTCCACAGCATCAGGCCTCTTAGCACAGGGCACTGGCTCACCTCTCCAGCTTCAGGCTGCAGCATGCACACATGAACACCTCCACAGGCTCAGTTTTCACTTTGCTTTAGACTGTAATTTATGTCCCGGACATTTTGAATTACCTTCAAGTTCATGATGAGACTCCATTTAAATATACACAATCTCTGAGCCTCCTCCTTCTGGGTCAGCAGCACCACCATTAAATATCTCAACAGCTCTGACTTGACCAGAAAAAACAGTGTCTCCCCAAAATCAAGTGTCAGAAGAAAAATAAACTGCAGGCCTTTGGACTTGCTGTTTTCTTTTCCTTGAATGGCATTTTCAAACCCAGTTCACCTGGATAATCCCTCTTCATTCTCTGAGACTTAGCTCAGGCATCTCTTCTTCCCCTAGAAAGGTTTTGCCATTTCTTGTTTCCCTTTAAGAGTTGTAGCTTCTTGCCTGTGTGCTTCCAATATATCTTTTGTGTGGTTTTACTATATCTCTTGCCTCTGTGCTGTAATTGTATGTTACTTTATACTCACCATTGCTTTGAACACTAAATTTTAAGTTCCTTGCCTTGAAAGCAAGAATAGTTTTGTATCACTTCTATCCCCAGAATCTAGAACAGTGACCATCACATAATGTGAATTCAATAGAACGTTTTCCCATGAAATGAACAAATGAGAAACTTCATGGAATTATATGAGTTATAATAGCTAAATACAAAATAATAGCCTTTAAAATATAAGGTCATACCACATACAGCTGGTCACAATTACTACTGATCTACTTTATTGCAAAGTAGATTGTGTCTATGAATATGTCTACTACCAACGCTATGATGTTCCCTATGTAAATCACATGTAATTAACTAAACTAGGTTTTTACTTTCTATACAGCAAAGCCTTAGGATAAATCATTGGCTACAAAGACACCGTCTCTCTGCCTCTGAGATACTTATATCTAGATATAAGATATGACTCTATTTTACAGATAATGAAACTGAGGCATTGAGAGAATAAATAACTTATAGAAGGTCACTCAAGGAATAAGTGTAGGATGAAGAATCAAATTTGGGCAGTCTGCCTCCTGATTCAGACTACTTTCCATTTCTACTGACTGTAAGATATTAAAGGGAAATCTAAAGAATAACATAATTTTTAGCTCAAAGTTGTATGAAAGCTATAGGAGGTCAAAGAAGTAGATGGAAAAATTCATCATGGAAGAGCTAGTATTTGAGTTGGTCTGAGAGAACTGGCTCCACACATACAAAGAAAAATGAAAGGTGTTCCCAGAGGAGGAAACAGCATAAATTAAGGCTCATGCTTAGACAAATCATGTAAAACATAACAAGAGTACTAAGTAGAAAACAATTATTCAGAGACAGTAATTGTTAAAATAGTCTTAATCTATTTTCTCCCAGAGTTTTTTTTTCTTCTAAATGCATAGGTTTTATATTGTTTGTTTTGAAAAATTGAGATCATATCAGTTTTTGTTTTTAAAAATTGAGATCATATCATATGCACAATTTTGAATCCTACTTTTCTTTAACTTGTGTACTAATATAAGCATTTTCTTGTTATAAACTATTTGTATGCATCATTTTTAATGGCCCCCTGATCATTAAACAGATGTATGATAGTTTAATTAAACATCTCCCTATAGTGGAACACTTAAAGCTCTTTACAATTTGTTTGGATTAGAAATGATGCTACTAACATCTTTGTCCATAAACCTTTTACTTTTTTTACTCTTATATCCTTGTGATAAAATACACAAGTGGAATTCCTAGGTCTAAAGTTACTAATTTTTTACTGTTTTTTTTCCCTCAGATAATTAAACTAATACTTGCTGGAAACAGGGTCTCAGAGTTAAATGAGTTAAAGTTGCTGTCCTCAGGATCTGACTTTCTAGAGGAAAAGTGAATAAATAAGCATAGACAAATAAACAAAATCCAGCAGGGAAAATGTCTTAATTGAAAGGAGTATAAGCAAAATCTGGGGGACACGTGAAATAAACAAAGTCTCTGCTGGGAGAATATGGAACATGTCAGAAGGAAGTGACTTCTGAAATATGTTTTTATTAGCTTAACTTGACACTGATTTGGGGGAGACAACTGTTATTTCTGATCAAGTCAGAACCGTTAAGAAATTTAAAGCTAGTGCCACCAACCCAGAAGAAGGAGGCTGGAGATTATATATTTTTAAGATGCACTTGCCTGCATTATTAACTAATTTGATCATAATTATTAACTCATGTAACCAAATTACTAAATACAAAACACTGCATTACCTAATCCCCATTTGAGGAAGCCCAGTGCCTTGCTGGCATTGTTCAACTTTGTGCCATTTTGGGAAAAGTGAAAGAAACTGGAAAGAAGCAAGAAACTGTTTCTGTTTTGGATGATTCTGGCAACAGTACCTTGTTATAAACCATAGAGAAAAGAGAGGAGAAAGCCCTAGGGTTCCTATAACTCTTTCCTTCACACTCGCCCTCTAGGCAAGAGGTTTCCAGACTCTCTCAGTTTATGTGGCCCCCTTAGTGTCTCAGTAATTGCTTTCATGGCATTCCTAAGGCAGAGGAAATAACTAACTGTTCCATTTATTAAGCAGTTAGGTTAAATACATACCTAACTAAAGTTAGGTTAAATACATAATGATATTTAATGTCCTAATAACATAGGAGCCATTTGAAAAATAATACACATTAATTGAAAGAAAAAATTATTTGCACTTTATTCTTAAAAAAACTGCAATTACTCGCAAAGGAGACATGTACAGAATTCTCAAATCTTGGAATCAGATTAAACATCGCCACTCTTATCTCCTGATCTTTCCTGATTTTAATGTAATACTTACCTTTTACCATAATTACTACCATAAACACAACTTCACAAAGATATGAGGGTGCCTTGCTTGTGGGAATGTAAAATGGTGCAGCCACTGTAGCAAATAATATGGTGGTTGCTCAAAAAAATTAAACATAGAATTATTACCATATGATCCAGCAATTCCACTTCTGGGTATATACTCAAAAGAATTGAAAGCAAGGATTTGAACAGTTATTTATACACCAATGTTCAAAGCAGCTTTATTCACAGCAGCCAAAAGGTAGAAACAACCCACGTATCACTGACAGATGAATAGATAAAGAAAATGTGGCATACGTATATCGAATATTATTCACCCCAGAAAGGAAATTCTGATGCGCGTTGAAACATGGATGAACCTTGAAGACATTATTTTAAGTGAAATGAGCCAGACACAAAAGAACAACTATTGCATGATTCCACTTATTTGAGGTAACTACAGTAGTCAAATTCATAGAGACAGACAGTAGAATGGTGGTTGCCAGAGGCTGAAGGGAGGGGAGAATGCGGAGCTGTTGTTTAATGGGTACAGAGTTCAGCTGGGGATGATGAGAAAGTTCTCTAGGTGGATAGTGGGGATATTTGCACAAAAAACATGCCTATACTTAATTCCACTGAACTGTACACTTAAAAATAGTTAAAGTGGTAAATTTTGTTATGTACGTTTTACCACAATAAAGAAAAAATATATATGATGACATCAAAAGAAATGCAGTACAGTCTAATGCGGAAGCATAAGCTAACTGGAGCTGACAGTTTGCCTAGTGTCTGACCATCACTATATTTCCCTCAAAAATTTAAAATATTCAGTGGCATCCCTGTGAGTTTGCTGCAGTACTCTGGGGTGCCTTGGCAACCTTTATAGACAGCTATAGTTCATGTTCTCTACCTTACAACTTATTGCTTCCCCTTCTGGGTAGTTATAGACAAAAGGGCGTGAAGGAAGATGCACAGCTAAGTTTTGCCCCGACTTGGTCTGTGGTCTCAGAACACAACTACCACAGCTCCTTCCTTCAGTGAAGACAATATATTTCAAAACTCTTTACAAACTCTAAAGCACCAAATAAAACTATATTAAGTTCTATATACCACTCACAGGACTCAGAAGGAGCAGGGGTGTTCTAAAGCACTTCTGTTAAAATCCTCAAAATGGCCAAGTAAATCCTGCCCAGTGAAGTCAGGCAGGCAGGCCTCCCTCTCCAGTGCTACTCACTGCCCTCATCCCCCTCATTCTCTGTACTCCTACCATCTTCAGCTTCTCTCCATTCCTAACTCGTCTTCAACTTCCCCCTCCAAGGCCTTTCCCCATGCTCTACCTCCTACCTAGAAAACTTGTTCCCATTCCTCCCACTTTACCTAAGAAATTCCTGCTTATCCTTTAATCCCCAGCCTAACTGTCACTGTACCTGTGAAACTTTCCCTGATGTCCCGGACTAAACAGCTGGGATCACTTCTTTGTGGCCGTTGTATGATGTCTTCCTCTCTAGCCTGTAAGCTCATTGAGGGCAGGTATTATACCTGTCCTTTCCCGCACTGTGTCCTCAGTGCCTGACACAGTTCCTGGAACATAATAGCTGCTCAGTTAATATTAGGTGCTCCTCATTCACAGGAAATGTCAATATTTGTACAACGAAAGCTGAGATAAAGGAAAGAGGCTGACTGTATTGCTATCAGCTCTCTTTATCCCTCAGTCATCTCAATGCTTGTTTTTGTTCTTTCTTTCTTCCTTTTCTCTTTCTTTCTTTATTTTATTTTTTTTTTTTGCGATACGGGCCTCTCACTGTTGTAGCCTCTCCCATTGTGGAGCACAGGCTCCGGGCACGCAGGCTCAGCGGCCACGGCTTACGGGCCCAGCTGCTCCACGGCATGTGGGATCTTCCCGGACCGGGGCACGAACCCGCGTCCCCTGCATCGGCAGGCGGACTCTCAACCAGTGCGCCACCAGGGAAGCCCCTTTTCTCTTTCTTAATATCTCCTTCTCTCTCCATATGGCTCTTAGTACTCTCATACCAGGGACTGAGACAAAAGTGTTGTTCTGGGGATCTGAAGCAGGAAAGGAGAGAGGAGCTTCTCTTTCTTTCCTGGAGCACAAAGAGATGAGAATCTGTATGTTTGAAAGTTATCTTCGGACAAGTACAAAATCTGGCCCTCACTCTCCTCTTCCCCCAAAGCATAAACAAGTCTCTGCCTCCTTTCTGTGTTAATATCCATGTAAAAAGATCTTCAGTAGCAGTTGGGGGGAGCAGGAGCTGGAAGGGAGGGGTCTCCTCTTAGGTCTCCGCTGGTGATAAGGGACTGTCAGGCAAATTCCAGTGCCCACCTCCCACCTCTTATTATTGAGAGCCTCAGATGTGCCACGATTGGGTAAATCGCTTCACTCACAGGCCCTCTACTTCTAAAGAAGAGTCTTGCAGCAGAGATACCACTGTGCCCATGTTACTGAGAGGGAAACTGACTCTCAGAGAGGTTAAGTGATGTTCCTAAGGCTACACAACTCACTTTGTCCTCAGTGTAGCAGGACATCCCTTCCCGTTTTCTGTCTTCCCGGCCCCCACCCCATGCCCACTCCATTTCAGCTTCTGGTAAGAGAAACATGGCAAGGATTTCCCCTTAGGCGCCTACTCATTTTCTTGGGCACTGAGGCTTATGCAGAGCCGAGAGCGCCTATGATTTTGTCTGCCACTTAACTGATATTAGCCAGAAGCAATCTACTTAAAGTTTAAGCATCAACTTATCCCTCTGTTAACTGTGCATTCATTTGCCAGGGGATGGTTAACTTTAATGGAAATGGGGGATTGGATCATGTAGCAACAGGTTCTGTGACATGTGGGAGCCAGAAGGGAAGTGAGAGGCCTTCCCTGTCAGATGTTTTGTGGAGGGGGATCTGGTGTAAAGAGCTGGATTAATTTTCTGCCTGCAATTTCCCCACAGGGGACAGACAGGAGGACTCTCATTCTGTCACCCCATGATTGACATCAAGAGTTCACTCTTCTCACAAGGCAAGATGGTATCTGAAAGAATGAGGAAAGGGAGGAGACGGGGTTAGAATTTCTCACAGCCACAGGAAACACAGATGATACACAAGATCTCAGAACTTGCCCGTTGGAAGGGACCTCTGGGCTCATTCAGTCTCACCACTTCATTTTACAGAGGAAGAAACCAAGGCCCAGAGAGGGACAGTAGCCTGTCCTACAATACACAGCAGGTCCTAGGATATAGCAGACTTGTTTCCCCATCTCACCTTCCAAGAGTCTCTTGACTTCTTAATGGTAGACAAAGTACAGCTTGTTTAATCCCATGAACCAAAAGCCAGGTTTTCTGGACTTTTAACAGAAAGCATTCTTTGATTTCAGGCCCCTGTGGTTTCCTGTTTTCTCCCAAAGAAACAAAACTTTCCTTTGAGAAAATTAAAAGGCTCCAATTTCTTGAATTCCCATAAGTTTTTTCCCAACCATCTTTAAGGACTATAGGGTACAACCTCCTTTTTGTCATATGTTCTGATTAGGCATGGAAGGCCTAGAAGTTTTATTTAGTTAATAATGGTTGAAGCAACCAGAAGAGAAGGGTAGCTATGAGACACCCTACAAATCTAGAGAAGTAGGCCTGACTGAGAATCTGGTAGCTTCAGTCTTCGTCCTGATAGCTCGTTTAAAAATGTTTCCTTGCTTGGCATTTTAGAGGTGCCATACTGGCTCAACTTCAACCAGCCGACTTTTCTTACCAAGTATCCATTCTAGGTCAGGCAAGTTTCTTTACTGGCACCTCCAATTTCTCATGTCCATTCATAAAATATGTATTAAACACCTATTATGCATTTGACATTGTCCAATATTCTGGAAATAAAAGGAAAGAAGATAAACCCCGTTGAATAGCTTGCAAAGGGTCTGATACAAAGTAGCATTCTTCAGCCTGCAAGTAGCGATCCACTTGTAGGCCATGAAATACATTTCGTAGGTTGTGACCAGAATTTTCTTTTATGAAACTGTGGTAGATTGCTGCAGTCATGGCCCTCCATTTTTTTCCTCCCTCTATGTGACTCACTGGCCAATGGAACAATGGCAAGCATGACATAAGCAAGGACTTCAAAATTGTTTAAGCTTTGGAACTTATCCTCTCCCTGCTGTTAGGAACTCTGAGATGATCACCATGTGAGTAAACTTGGACCAGCCTGTGGAAGAAACAAGGCACATGCCTTGGTTATCTGTACCCTGGACTGCAAACAGACTACCTGATGCGTGAGTGAAGCCAATTCAGAACCACAGCCAACCCACCAAAGGACCACAGATGCATGAGCGAGCCTGGTGGAGATCAGCTGAGCTCTGCCCAATCCAGAAGAGGGTTTTCCAACCTTGGCATTCTTGACATTTGGGGTCAGATAATTATTTGTTTCAGGGCTGTTCTGTACACTATAGGATGTTTAGCAGCATCCCTGGCCTCCATCCACTAAATGCCAGGAGTGTCGCTGCCACAGTTATAAAAAGCAAAAATATCTTCAGACACGGCCACGTGCCCCTGAAGGGGCAAAATCACCCCCAGTTGAGAACCACTGATCTAGAAAGAACACCTGACAAAATCATGAGCAAACTAAACAGTTGGTGTTTTAAGCCGTTCAGTTTCGAGGTGGTCTGTTATACAACCAAAACTATCTGATATAGAAATAGACTAGAATAGGATAGATCAGGGAACATGTCACTCAGTAAAGGTAAGCGCTATTTTATGGAACAATATCATGTGCCTACTGGCTCGTGACATAAAATGTAATTCTTGCTCTGGTTATGGTCAAAAAGATTTCAAAGTCCTGTGAACTTCTTGACTGTCATTCAAAAAACATGGTGTTTACTTTCTTTCCACTTTGTGAATTCTACCTTCAGAAGACCACAGTCTCTTTTGTAAATTACCTGCCCCCTATAGGAACCCGGCAAGTCCCTTCTGGGGTTTGAACCATCACCCAGCTCCACCTGTGTGATTCATATTGGCGACCACGAGCAGAATAACAGCCCCATGCTGACTGTTTGGGGTATCACCTGATAAACCTTTTCCTAAGAGGAATATCACCCACCAGGAAAGCAACAGCTGCCTGCGATAACTGTGCTTTTCAGCTAAAGCAGGCCTGGGGCACCTGACCTCCTCCCTGGCCACATGCCGTGAATCAGGCAATTAGCAACACAGCAGCTTCACACACAGCAGAGCTGGGATGGAGCCTCCACTCCTCTCCTGGTTAATTCTTACTCTTCCTGCAGGAAGCACACTGGACTAGAAGGGCACCTTTGGTGGGGAGCATCCTTATGGCTGTTGGGCTGTCTGAGGCTGTGCCTGGCTTTCTTCCTCCCCTCCCCCTCTCTGCCTCCCCTTTTCCCCCCAGGAAACGACCCTGCTGGGCCAGCATGGAAAGTCTAGGCTGAGAGGAAGATTTACTGTTTGTTGTTAGGTATTAACAAGCAGTCTGCTAATGCACTCCGATTGATTTCTGGATGCCTTTTCCCTTCTGGACTGTTGGAACTCAGCTGCAGAGGCTGGTGTGAGGAGACTAAATGTTTGCATGGTTCCTCACCCCAAGGAGAGCTAGAAAAGGCATAGGAGTTTATGAGATGAGTGCCCAGGCGGGAAATGTTAAGCCGACTCTACCTCCCCTGGGAATCACATTCTACAGAAAAGGTGGTTGAGCAGGGGCTTGAGTGTCTGAGTTTGAAGCCTACTTCTTTCCAGTAACTGATGTGTTTCCAGTTGTCAAGGTTCTGCCACTTTGGGCATGTCACTTAAGCCCTTGGAGTCTGCTTTGTCCTCCAGTAAATAAGGACCGTAACAGTATCACTCAGTGTGGTTGAGAAGCTTACTTGAAATACTCCCTGTAAAATTCTGAGTAAATAGGATCATTTGGTAATACACAAATGGAATTAGACGATTTCCACGACTGGTAATTCTGGGACACAGTGGAAAATGGGACAGATTGTATCTCATTGATAATTAGACACGATGGCATTAGACCTTTTCCATGACTGGGAATTCTGGGACAGTTAGGGAAAATAGGGCTCCCTTCTCTCGCCCTCTGTACTGAGGGTCATGCTACCAAATATGCCAATTCTTTTAAGAAAATCAGAATGTGCTTTTGTTTTCTTTGAAAAAGGTGGCTAAAAGCCACTCTTGGCTTCCCTTAAGAAACAAAAAAAAAACTAATCTACAGTGGAAGATTTTAAGTGAAAGGAAAATATTTTTCAGTACAGGAAATGGTATTATATGTCTATATGGCACTTTACAGTTTACAAAGGCAGTTAATTCCCCCGCTGGAGGCACTTAAGAGTAGAATTGGCAGTGACAGCTCTAGAATTCATTCACTCAACAAACAAATCTTCACTGAGAACCCACCATGTGCAAAGCAGCTTTCAGGATATAGTACAGAAGGTGGCAATCATACCCTGTCTTTGTAGAACTTACATACCCCTAAGAAACAGTCCAGAAAGAATGAAAAATAAAAAATGAAAATAGAATTCCAAGGTCTATGAGGAAAATAAAACAGGATAATAATATAGACACTATAGAGGTGCCATTTTAGAAAAGATGGTTAGGGAGGGATTTTCGGAGGCATTGCCATTTGAACAGACACTTTAATGAAGAAAGGGAGAAATATATATGGATTTCTGGGAAAGACGTTCCAAAATGAAAATAAGTACAAAGGTCCTGAGGCAAGAATACACTTAGCATGTTTGAAGAACAAGAAAATTCAGACCCACCCCTGTTCAGATTAAATGCTTTCGCAAGATCCTTTCCAGCATTTTCGGTCTTCCTAAAACAGATGTAGTCTTTTAATTATTATTTATTCACTCTTTATGGGTAATATAGCAGCGACATAAACTTTGCATTAGATTGGAATAAAATTTACAGTCAAAGCTGGCTGAGTTCAGGATGTCAGCTGTTTCAGATAAGGCCCACGGACTCTGAAAGAGCATTTGGGACTGGTTATCCCAATCAGACCTCCTGAGACCTCAAGGCACCCTGTTTATCTTCAGAGTTAAGTGAGAAGTGGTTGATCCTGTAAATGCTGGGGAAGAAGGAGCCACAGAAGGCTTCATCTGCACCCTGCAGGATGCCTGAAAAGTTACCAGCAGAGAAAGAGTTGGCTGGAGAACTGAGAGTTAGAAGGGAACAAAATGGATAGGCTCTGCTGGGTGGGGTGGAAGCACATATACTTGCTTTATAGTTGTTTTTCTCTGCAGACGCCGATCCAAACCAGACAATGAAATCCACTTGCACAGCTCAATCCTCTCTGCATATGGGAGTAAGAGCTTCATAAAGAGCCAACTTTGCTTCCCAGAGAAAATGGAGTTTGAGCTCCCCTTGCTTTTCTCTGCCGCCTGAGTCACCAGCTTAGTGCCACTTGGCACCAGAGGAACGAAAACAGTATCTTTGTAACTGTTTTATGTTAAATTAGTTAATGGGGACCCTCCTATTTTCTTCATGTTCCATTTTACAGGGAAAACTATCTCACATGAGATTCTATTAAGCTTTCCTTTCTGGGAACCCAGAAGGCAGCTATGAATGTGCTGACTCAGGATCTCCGGGTTTGCCATGGCTCCAAGTGGTAGCAGGAAGGGGAATCAGACCAGAGCAAGAAAAGGAGCTAGAGGAACAGAATCTCACCTCTTGGATGCCTCCTGTTGAATTGCTCTGGTTCTGTACTTAGCCCGTATTGCCGCTCTCAGCCAATCAGCGCAATTACTTAGATATCCACATGGAAAGATTTGAAAAGCAGACCAACTCATAATTTTCTTTTTGTTAGAATCTGTCCATTGTCAAACTTCTGTGAATTATGGCTCTGTGTTCTGTGTATGATACACTTCCTGGTCTACAGCTCTTCCTCACTAACCCCTCTTTACTCTTCCATTTTGTTATCCCCTTTTGCCATAATCTCTGTCTAGAGGGCAGAATCATAGGCAATCTGGACACACTCTTGAAGCAGACTGAATTCCTACATTCAGACCACTTGGAAAAGCTTTCAGAAACTCAGGCCCTGAATGAACTTTCTTTCACCCAGGTGTAGAAGGTACGGATTTTCCCACAAGAGTGATGGCTAGATAAATTTTCCCTTGAAGATATCTTCATCTACCATCACCTTTCTACTAGGAGTGGTCAATTATCCATTAACTGTTAGATATAGTAGCTGTTATGGGAAAAAGAGAAATTTGGGCTACAATCCTGGCTCTCCACAGATGAGTCATGTCTTCATCTGGGGTCTCAGTTGACTCATTTGTAAAAGAGCATTTGGAGCAAATCCTCAGAGCCGCAGGGCTCTGCTGGGGAGCCCTTGGCCTTGTGCTCTCTCTTCAGCCAGTGAAGAGCCATCATTCCTAATCATGGACCTCCACACAGGATTTCATCTCTAAGGAGTTTCATTAAAAGAGTTTGAAAACCACTGGGCTAGATAAGCTCCAAGTTGAAGAATGTGAGGAGGCAGCACCTGAGAGCACACTGAGGGCACACTGATTTCAGGACCAGCTGCTATCTTAGTACAGGTGTCAGTGACGGTAATTTCTCAAAGTGTGCTCCCTGAACCAGCAGCATTACTGGTCACCTGGGAACTTGTTAGAAATGCAAATTCCCGAGCCCTATGCCAGATAGGGATAGGCTTACTAAATCAGAAGCCCTGGGGGATGGGGGTGGGTCCTTCAATCCACATGGTTCTGCTAGAGTCTGAAAACTGCTGCAGAGGAATGGGCTTAAGTCCTTTGCCAGATCTCTTACAATTCCCCTTCCCATCACTTTACCCTTACGTTTTCAAGGCCACATAAGGCACACACTTCGAACTCCTGGAAGCACACCAGCTCGGCTTCCAAAGGTGAAATGCTAGCATCCGGAATGCTGATCTGTAGGGATAATAAGGCTGGGGGGAGGACTTTAATCCTGCCAAAGCAAAGGACTAGTTCCTCTCTGCAGCTGCCTTCAGGACACCAGAGCTCTCCCAAAGGAGGCACCTCACTTATTAACATCATAACTCAAGCAAGTTGCTTGGAGTCACTGCACATGGAAAATTGCATTCTGCAAAGTGTTGAAGCTGCAAAGTCACCAGCTGAGTCGATAGACTTTTATTTTAACGATGTTTGTGATCAATATTTAAACAGGATTGACCGAGCCTGCTGCTAGCACACCTCTCTCCTTCCAGCTGCTTGTGAAAGATAAAATATTTACTGGGGGCGGGGGATGGGGGGGCACGTACAATGGTTTGATGCCAAGGGGGAGTTTGGGGGTGTGGTCTGGGGCAAGAGTGCCACAGGATACATTATCATCAAGCATCAGTGGGTCTGTAGTCTCTCAGGGCTAAAGGGACTTTTGTTCAGACTTTCTGGGCAGATTAGGAGAGAATGAGGAGAGAATTTATGGAAAGATTTGGTTGCTAGCAGTATAATCTTTAGAGTAATGAGATTTTCTTGGAAATAGTCATAGTACATTTAATGTTGATTTTATTAAAACTCAACAACAGTATGTATCTAAGAGCCCAGTTCTGGGCTCAGACAGCTAAAGTGTAACCCTGCCTACTGTGTTTCCACAGGCATGTTCATTAACATCTCTGGGTTACATTTTTTTCTTTCATCTGTAAAATGGTTCCTCTTGAAGTTGTAAAGTATAAATGAGATGATGTAAATCAGTTGAAATATTGGCTCCCCAGAGCAAGTGCTCAATAAGTGTTGGGAAATTATTGGTAGATCTGGAACTCATGATCTAGATTTGTCTCTGACACTATAATTTCAGAGACTTATATGATCAATGTACAAAATTAGATAATATTTTAGGACACAGTTTGATTAAGTGCTAGGGTATATAGTGTAGTCTCTATCAAAAGAAGGCTGAGAAATGGCTTGAGAAATCAGGTTAAACTATGTGGGGGAAATCAAACTTGAGTGAGACCCTTAAAGGTAAAGAGGACAATTGAGAAAGCCATTGGGAGAACAGAATGTGTAAAAGTATAGCATGCAGATTTGATGCTGTGAAGGACCTGTTGAACTGGAGGTACTTCTGCCCTTGTCTCAATACACAGGAAGAGTTAAGCACCCAATGAGTCAGATACATCAGGAATGTGTGGGCTCAGGAGAAGAGGCTAGAACTGCTTCCAAAGGATGGGCAGCAAAAAGGAGCCCATTTTGGGGGCTGGGCAGAGAAGATTAGTAGACATGGTAGGGTGACCAACCTGTACAAGTTTGGCACTTTCTCATCTTAGCAGTAAAAGTCCCCACTAGCAGAAACCCCTCAGACCTGGGAAAACCAGGATGGTTGGTCGCTCTATAATGAAGAGGGTCAGCAGTGCACGGTTTCCCAAAGCCAAAGGAAGCAAAGTTCCACAGAGGAGAGAATGATTGATGGCACCAGATATGAGAGAGAGGGCCTGAAAAGTACCTATTGGATTTGGCGATTCAGAGGTCCCTGGGGACAGATTAAGGAAAGTTGTGATGTCATGATATAGGTTTTTGACTTGACTTTCTGTACCATGGAAAGTCATCGTGGTCACTCTCTTCAGCCCAGGAATGTCTAGATGAGAGCCATCTCTTTAGAATTTGATTTGTCTTAGGACTTTTTTAGAGCACAAGAAAAATGACCCAGTCCCAAACAGCCCCTGGAGTGCAGTATACGGAGCCTGTCTGTTCAGCATTCCTTACCTCTGGTGCAGAGAGTTAGAGGAGTTCGATACACTGGTCTCTGGTGTTTGGTTCCTAATGATTCTGATGTTACATGGATGGCCAAATGACAGACTTTCCCACTGATTGTGAGAGCTTGAGATGTGAATGATGGGGCTGCCTGTGGGAAGTCCGATTTTGTTCAGATGAGCTGCTTCAGATAACGTCTCCCTCACTTTCTCCATCACCCTCTGTTTCAGCCTCTCTGTTTCACTCTTTCTTGTGAAAACCTGTACCTTCTTCTTGACAGACTTCCTTCTTTGCTTTCTTCTCTTCCTCCCTTTTTGTCTTCTTTCTATACCTCCGTTCTCTCTCCCTTCCTCCTTTTCTCTTTTTTCTCACTTGTCTCCCTCGTCTGTCTTTTTTCTTCTTCTGGCTTATTTCTTAGGGCTCTTATTTTTATTTAGCTGGGACTTGGCAGCAAGAGGGTACAAAAAGCATTAAGATTCTTTCTTTTAAATCGTGGGCTGGAATCCAAAAGTCCTCTTAGCACATCCCAGGGTCTCAGAATTATATCTACTCTGGTTTTGGCCGAGGGAATTACTTACATCAATGGACAGCAATGTCTCCTTTAACTAGCCTCCTTAAGACAGGGCTGCTGGGAGAGGCCACACTTAAGGACATAGGGAACTCCACCACTTTCTAACAGGATAATTTTTTCCAAGGTGCGGGGAAACTGTATCTCCTAGCTTTAGCTTCACAGACCCTTCTATTGTAGGAGACTGAAGGACTCTATTTCAGGGATGCAAAACAGATGCATATAGAAGATAGGCTGACTTTAGTTACCATTTGAAGGGTTGAACTGAAGCCAGCATGGATTATTTTAAAAGCACAGATATATTTTTAAAGTCAAATCAGTCTGGATCTTATTAAACTTGACTGTCTCCATGTGTGTATGAGTGGGCCGTGGATGTGGATATGCGTGTAGATGTTTTTATCCTTCTTAAATTCTGTGAAGTCATCCCTCAAATAATATATAGGATCAACTTCTAGACTTTAGATCTTCCTCCTCAGAAACCACAGTGCTGACTTTCAGGGTCTAAGCTTGGACACACTCTGCTTCTCCATAGAAGTCTCAGTGGATATCTTGGAGTGTGTTTGAGGGGGGGATTGCAGGTTTCTCAGTGTGTTTCTTGTGAGATCAGAGATAAAAAAAAAAAAAAAAACCTGAAACAAAAATATGATTTGGTTTGCAGTACACATTTTGCTGCGGGTGGCAACCAGACACACATGCTGTCATTTACACAGAGTAATTCTGTCTGGATTGTTTTTATAGCATCACTTTCCCTCCATTCACCACACAGACTATTCAAACACCCTCCTAAAGCATTTGTGCCTGTGTGTCTATACATGTTTACAAACAACAAAATTATAAGTGTGTGTGTGTGTACATATACATAAGCTCATTGGGGAAAAATGTTTTTTTAAGTGTTCTATACAATCAAACTGATTTTTGTTTTTTGATTTTTTTTTTTTTGGCCCGTGTAAATTCTTGACTGCATACATGTGTGGCCCTTTTCCCAAAGAAAGGCATTTTTCACAGGAAGTTAATCCCATCTCACAGGTTTCACTCCCCCTCTGTCTCTCACGTGTATACATCTCTTTGGTGTGTAATCACACCTTAGTCTTTTTTATCTTGACAAAATCTTTGCTGCAACTTTTAGGAATACTACAATACTTAATCTTCTCTGAAATTCAAAGCTGGTTACCATCTCCTCTTTCTTTTTCTCAGTGCTGCCTGTGTGTACCCTTGAAATTCAGGCTTACACTGGGTCCCTTTCTGCCTATCATCATTTCCTTAGAGAATCTTTACCCCTTGAGGACTTTGACCAAAGACACCATGACAATGATCCTCAGACCTCCATTCTAACCTTAAGCTTGACCTTTCACCTGTGGTTTATCTCCACATTTCCACCCACATGCAGGATTTTTTAACTGAAATTTGCCCCCAAATTATTGTCTAAAATCAAGCCTAATATGTTTTCCTTTCAAACTGTTTTCATCCTTTATTTCTCACATTCTAAATTTAATAAAACCATGACATCACCATTTTACTCATCTCTTCCAACATTTCTCACCAGTTCCTGAGGACTGAATTTGCTCCAGAGTCTCACGCGTCCTCTTGCTTACCAATCCCTCAGTCAATAGTCCTTATCAATACCTCCCTAGATTTGTGCAACAGATTCTTTGTTTCTTCCTCTGCCCTGTTGTCTCCCATCTTCCACTCCAGTTTCTATATTACTGACAAAAGTCTCTGTAAAATATCATTTCAACCTCTGAATCCTTGCTTAAGAGCCCATCTCATCCTCGTCACCAGTTGGGTCACATCCAAACTCAAAACTCTCTTTTCTAGACCCAACTTTAATCTTTATCTCTCCACTCATATTCATCTCTATACAATGTTTTGGCCACTCACCACACCTTTCCACTTCTCAGGTATCCACCAGTGATCTCCCTTGAATGAACTTCTCTTACTCTCTACCAATCCCAATCCCAATCCCATATTTCCTTATGGGTCTAATTCAAGCCTCACTACCCCAATTAAGCCTTCCCAGATCACTTCTACCCTTCAGTGCTCTTTGAGTTAGAGTTCTCTCAACACGTTTATTGGGATACATACTCATATATTTATGCATGTTTTTTTCCATATATATTCCAGTGGTCTCATCTCTTATTTCCCTAAATGCATATTTAACAACTTACTAAAACAGACCTTGTTAAAATCCCCAAAGAGTCAGGTATAATACCTTGAAAATAAGAGATATAAAAATGAATGCTTATGTACCACATTTTCTTTATCCATTCATTTGTTGATGGACACTTAGGTTGCTTCTCTATCTTGCCTGTTGTAAATAGTGCTGCTATGAATGTTAGGGTGCATGTATCTTTTTGAATTAGAGTTTTCTCTGGATATATGCCCAGGAATGGGATTGCAGGATTATATGGTAACTCTATTTTTAGGTTTTTTTCAGGACCCTCCATACTGTTCTCCATAGTGGCTCCACCATGCCAAGGGATATTACTTCAGCCATAAAAAAAGAATGAAATAATGTCATTTACAGAAAATGGATGGACTTAGAGATTATCATACTAAGTGAATTAAGACAGAGAAAGACAAATATCATATGATATCACTTATATGTGGAATCTAAAAAAGAAATCATACAAATGAACTTATTTACAAAATGGAAATAGATTCACAGACATAGAAAACAAACTTATGGTTACCAAAGGGGAAAGGTGGGGGATAAATTAGGAGTTTGAAATTAATATAATCACACCACTATATATATTGATATAAAATAGATAAACAGATTTACTGTATAACACAGGGAACTATACTCAATATCTTGTAATAACCTATAATGGAAAAGGATCTGAAAAAGTATATATATATACATATATATATATATATATATATATATATATATATATATATGAACTGAATCACTTTCCTGTATACCTGAAAGTAACACAACATTGTAAATCAACCATACTTCAATAAAAACAAAAAAAATAAAAAAAAACAATGCTTGTTGAATGGGCTAATCATATTTTGGAAGAGGGTGCTATATTAATATCTGCAAGTGACAAAAATTCAACTCAAGCTTACTTAACTAAATAGGGACTCTACTGGCTAACATCTAAGGAAGGCCCAGAGGTAAAACTGGTCCATGACACAGTTGGACTAAGGACTCAACAGAACTAGGCTTCCAACTTTCACCCTTGACTCTGTTCTCCTTCATGTTGGTCTATACTCTCAGGCAAGACCTCTCTGTGAGTGACCTCCCCCCCCATCAGCTCCAGGCTTATGACTTTCCAGCTCCAAACCTATCAGAAAGAAAACTTCTCTTTGAAATAATCAGCCTGGAATTGACTTTTATTGAACTAATGTAGTCATGCGCCCATCCTTAAACTATTCATAATGGACTACAAAATGGGGATTGTGCTGACTGGCTAAGGCAGATTCACACATTCATCCCTGAGTCCATCAATAAGGTGAGAGCGTTTGATGCTCTGTCCAAGCAGGCCTGGGTCATTTGCCTACTCCTGAAGCCACCATTCAAATGACAGGCATTAAGGATGAGGAAGGGGTTTTCCTCAAGTAAATGATGGCATTGTTGTTAGAAGAAAGGGGAAGAAAAGAAGAAAGATGAGAGACAGGTAAAAGCAACAAATGCCCATTATACGAGGTAATTCCCCATTTATCACTGTGTGAGAAGGCTGAGTACTCCGGAAAGAAGGAAGTGAGTCCAAGCGTGGACAATTGAAGACTAAACATGGGTTAGTAAGTAGTTTTACCTTCTCTTATTTAATGAAAGAAGGTATTGGCTCTGAGCAGAATTCCATTCTCCTCAAGTGTTCTGCTTCCCTATCAGACCTGCCTTCATTCATTGTCCATGGCGTAAATAAACCAATTCAATTAGATAATAAAATGTAGTCAAGTTTTGTTGTAACTCCAGAGTTAGAAAGAAAACACAAAATAAATGGAAAGTCAAGTTATACTACAGGATTTCTCATAAAAGAAAAACAGTCCTTTCTTTGCATGTTTAAAAAAGATTCAGGTGAGTTAGATCTGTAAAAAAGATGGTACTAGACTTACCATGTAATTAATATTTATTAAGTTTTTAATACAGCAGATATCACTGAGGTGAAAGGCTGATTATTAGTTCAAATTTCCTTACATAAAACTTGAACCTTCCCTGCTGGGACAACTTTACAGCTTTCTGAACAAAAGACAGTGCTATGTAATTCTTGTACCTGTGAGGTGGAGGAATTGATTTTGAAAGAAATAAATAAAAACTATGCCTTTTCCTTTTTCTCCTTAATAGAATGAACAAATGCGTTGATCTATTCTTCTCACCAAGCCCTCTAAGTCTTTTCTCTGTTTCTGTATTACACACATTCGAGAGAGCTTGGCAGGTGACAAAACGTCTGGGTTCCCAGTTGGGTCAACAAATTGGCCCATTCACCACATTTCAGTTTTCTTGTCTCCAGTTGTTGGTGGCCTTCACTCTCTAAGCAAAAACTAATATCGTGCCTTCACCTGGGTCTCCTTAATAACACCAGGAAGCAGAGTGATGACTTCTCATATTAGAGCAATTTGTTCAAAACCCCAAGGAACTCCATAGCAACCCCATCAAGACATTTCCTTCTTCCCCAACCAAACAGTGCAGGCGATGAGACTTAGACTTGCTACCCAAGTAAGCCATGTAGTTAGCCTGTCTTTGAAACACTGATGATTAAAAAATCATAAGGAAATAACTTTCCAAGGGGCCCAGTGGGATGAAAAGCATGGGCAAACATGTATAAAATGAGAGAAGAGTTTATCCCTGATTTTGACAACTTATCCCAAAATGTATTAGAAGAGCCTGTAGCCATGCAGCAGCAGTTCTTGAGTAAAGAGAAACAGAATTATTTCTCTATTCTGAGCAACAATCCCCACTCAGACAAGCAGAGTCTCACCCTCACTGCACTGACAACCAGCAGACTTGAGAAAAATATTCTTTGTTATGTTTTGTATTTGTTCCCCCCGTGCTAACTAGGCTTAGAATCATCTCAACTAGGGGTTGAAACAGGTGATTCCACAGACTGACTTTGTTGACATCATTCAATGTAAGTGGTTAGACCGATGAGTGATGATGCAGCATCCATGTCTGGTTCTCAGTTTTGGGGCCATGGTGTTTTCCTAGGGCTCCACCTTCTCACTGTTGGGCTTCATCCACTGCTGTGTTGTGTTCCCTGCCCTGAATGTTTACTTCATTGATGGGTTTGGGGTCTCCTGGCCCATAACTTCTGGATGTTATGCTTATTTTCCTACTCTATCTTTGGTTCCTTTGAGGTCTTTCACTCTTGAGTACCATCCTCACTTCCTCCTCATCTCCATCCCTCAGCAGTTCTCACCCTCCTGCCTATTTCCTGCCATCTCACCTGTGATTAGAGCCATCGGCCCCTTTTGGACCCAAGAGACATGTATGAACAAAAGTGAACTCTGGGGCCTCCATGCTTCATAATGCTGGAATATTAACATTTCCTCATTGGTAAACTCCCTACCTCATACAATTGGTATGGAGATTAAGGAAATAAAAATATGAAAAATACTTGGAACAACATGTGGCAAATAGTGAACACCCAATAAATCTTAAATATTTTTGTTATCGTCACCTCATTACCCCCGCCTGAGCACTCCTGGATGCTTCTATTAGCAATCTAATTCTTCTTATTATTATTATTTTTTAATTTAAAAAACAAACTTCATCACTTTGGGAGATGCACCAAATAGGCCAACAGGCAAACAAACTAGTGGATTTTTCTCAGCCAAAAAAGTCCTTATCACATTCTGCCAGGACTGTGGATATGGGTTGTTTTTTCAACAAAAATAAAGTCTACTTTTCTCACTAAGGTACATGCATAATTTTCCTTTCTTCTCCCTTCCAATAATTCCACTGCAACCAAAATAGAATAAAACTTTCCATTTGGCAAGTGTCTCTCTGGAGGAACCCTTGAGAGAAGGAGGTAGAAGAAAGAGGCTTCCATCTTTTAATTAGCAATGTGTGTCTTGTCCAGCTCTGGTCATTGCAGCAAGGCTGGGATGGCAACAGGCTTTTCTTGCTCCACCCTCTTTGCTTTTCTCTCAACTACCCCTCCCTCGCCACCCCATCTTTCTACAGCCTAACACCCAACAAAATGTGATTATTTGCATGAAATCAATACCATGATTCACACACAAAAGCCTAGAAAAACCTGCTATGCAATTGTGTGAGTAATTTTTCATGAACCAGACTCCTAAGTGCTTCCAACAAGCTAAATTATCCTCTTGTTAAGTGATATATATTTTTTCTTTCCTCTTTCTTCTTTTCCATGTACTTCTTAATATTGATGAGCTTCTCTTGAAAGGAACATTTGCATTTTTCTTTAGTTCTCTGTGTAGCAAGCACGTCAAAGGACCTTACTCACTCCCCCCGCCTTTCTACTTTTCCTTCTCAGTATCTGAACTGTCTTTAACCCAAACCTCAGATTGAAAAGATGGTACTGTTTTACAGAGGAAAAGTGAAAGCTGATGTTTAAGAATCTGGATTTTAGATTTAATACCAAAAGTCATTTGAAAGCTAGGCTTAACTTCTTATTATTCAATCAATTAACAAATTCACCACTAAGTAGTGGGCATCACCTGGGTTTCCAACCCTATACTAAGTATTTTGGTAACCATAAGATTAAAATGAACTAAAAAAAAAGAAACTGTCTATTAGTACAGATAAAATGAAAGTGATCTGTGAACACTAGTATAACTAGTAAAAGTATAAATTGTGTAGTGTGAGGCATTAGGGCTGCAAATAAGAGCAGGGAGGGCATCTTGAGTGGGGAGAGGGTCATGAGACAAAGTAAGAACAGGTTCACAGAGTGAGGAGATAATGGATCTGGAAATTGGAGAATTTGGATGGCAATAGGCAAGGGAAATCATTCCAAACTAGAAGAAAATTTATTATCTATCAATGATGATTTGGATAATTAGTGAGGACCTGGTTTCAAATGGCCTGGCTCTCTCTGGCATATACCACCTGCACTATGGCACCTTACATACATAGGGTCTTCATTTGTAAGTCAGGCTCCAAGTAACTCAGGCTCAGTGGCCAGGTAGGTAAATGCTAGAGAGGGTCAAAAAAGGAATCCAGCTGAGAGTGGATTTCCCCTCAGCTCAGGTAGATGATGAGGCAGCAGACTCAGCAAGATAAGGAAAAGTGGCAATTCTTGGGCTCAATTGTTGTTTAATATAAAAGCATACTAACTATACACTCAAACATGCACATGCACAATAATAATTGGAATCCTGATGTACATACAGTTTTCTAGTTTTATTCCCTTAATACAGCATGAGGTTTCTGGCCACACTGGTAATTAAATATTATTTTAAAATATAATTTAATGGCTGAATGATCTATCACATTGCTTTACCACAATATATTTAAACACTCTCCTATTATTGCCTGTTTATATTATTTCCAATTTTTCTCCATTACAAATAGTATTGTGATAAATACCCTTTAATATTAATCTTTGATAGCATTTCAAATCATTTTTAAGGCATGTTCCTAGAAATAGTATTATTGAATCCCCAACTATGAGCAGTTTGAGTCTTTATAAATAGTTCTAAATCTATTTGCAGAAACACAGTACCCATTTTTATTTCCAAAAGCAGTGCAAAAAAAAAAAAAAAAAGTACTGGTTTCACTAAAACCATCTAAACATGGAAGGCTGCATGCACATTTTTTCCATTTAAAATTTTATATTATTTCATATATACGAAGAAATATATAATATATTTAATTTAATTTTATTTGCAGTATCAAATATGCATACAGTTTAAAAATAATATATGAAAGTTTTAAAGCATGTAAACATACGTTAAAACCTGCTGCACAGGGCTTCTCTGGTGGTGCAGTGGTTGAGAGTCCACCTGCGATGCAGCGGACACGGGTTCGTGCCCCGGTCCGGGAAGATCCCACATGCCGTGGAGTGGCTGGGCCCGTGAGTCATGGCCACTGAGCCTGTGCATCCGGAGCCTGTGCTCCACAACGGGAGAGGCCATAGCAGTGAGAGGCCCGTGTACCGCAAAAACAAAACAAACAAAAAAAAACCCTGCTGCACAAGTAAGAGAATATAATCAAGTGTTTAAGTTCTCTGTGTGCTTTTCCCCAACATACCTCATACCCTCCATACCACCAAGAAGTCAACATGACATTGAATTTTTTTGTTAGTTATTTTCTTCCTAGTTTTGCCATATATGTATATAACCTAAATGATCTGCAATTTAATTTATGTTCAATTTAGCTTATGTTCAAACTTTGTAAATATGATATTGTACATATTTTTCAGCAACTTGTTCTTTTTACTCATCTATTTCACTTCTATATAGTATTTCATCATATAAATGTATCATGGTTTATCCTCTTTCCTGTTGATGGATATTTGGGTTATCCCTAGTTTGGGTCTATTTATGGACAATGCTGCTGTGAAGATTCTTCTGTGTCTCCTGGTATCATCCTTGGGTGAGAGTTCCTCCTGGGCAATGACTTATAACCTAGAGTATGGGTGGCCCTGGGGAAGCTCTCCAAAGGCACAGGGGCATAGACAGCCTTTAGGGGATCAGTTTCCAAATCTTCAATTTCTTTCCATATATTGATATTTTCCTTAAACCAATCCTTTCTAACCTCTCCTATTTTATAACTCTTTTTCCGCTTTACAAAAGTAAGGCATACCGAGGGCAGAGTCAAGATGGTGAAGTAGGAGGACGCAGAGTTCATGTCTCCCCACAGCTAGGGCACCTGCAGGATGCTGGTGGGGGACCTCGATGCCCAAGGAGAAGGGAGGAACCCCCAAACAACTGGGTAGGATGTGGGGGGAAGTGAGGGGGGAGGAGAAATGGAGACCAGATAGGACTGTTGCCTTTGAGGGGTGACTGGGAGAGGGGAGGGGTTCCCTTGCCTGGAGGGACTGCCGGCAGTGTGGCGGGGGGGGATTCGAGGAACAAGAGGGAGCATGCCTAGTATCTCCCCTGCCTCATCAGGCCCCAGGAAGCCTGCTGGGGTCCTAGGCCACATCCTCCACCCTCTGAGGCCCCCTCCATGCCACATGGGTCCTAGGGGCATGGGAGGGAGGCAAGGGGAAAAGAGGAGAGGTGACGGGGGCAGGGGGATCTCTGGGATTGGAGGATCAGAGGAGGTACTGAGGGTATTTCCCCCACCCACTTACACCCCGGGAAGCCTGATGGGCTGCCGGGCCTATTCCTCCATTCTCCAGGACCCCCTCTGGGCCGCATGCATCCTAGGGGCATAAGAGTGATGGAGGAAGGGGGAAGGGAAAGAGAGGCAGACAGGGGGTACACTCCAGGACCTGGGGATCTGGGGAAGTGCCACAGGCATTTCCCCCACCCACTCAGCCCCAGAAAATCTGTCCCAGACCTGGTCCTCCACCCTCCAAGGCCAGAGGCACTCCTGGGACCGTCCTGTTGTGTTGAGCCTAAGCCCCAACCCCCAGGGCCCCTTCCGGGCCTGTGGGTCTGAAGCATAGGTCCTGCCCACTGCCTAAACCCCACCCCTGCCTAAGCCCCACCTCCCACAGCCAAGGCCTTTTCTGGCTTTTTTTTCTCCTCTTTTTTGCTATCATGGTTCTGTTTTACCTTCCAGTTGTTGTTTCACCTACATTTTTATGTTTTAATTTTTTCTAACACATCTGTTAGTTTTTTAATATTATTTTATTTTTTACTCTTTGTCATAGTTCTGCTCCTTTTTTTCTTCTTTTTTCTTTTTTTTTTTTGCCACCCCATGTGGCTTGTGGGATCTTGGTTCAAAAGCCAGGGGGCGGGCCTGAGCTCCTGTAGTGGAAGTTGCAAGTCCAAACCACTGGACTAACAGAGAGCCTCGGACCCCAGGGAAAATTCACTGGAGTGAGGGCTCCTGGAGGTCTTCATCTCAGCACCAAGACCCAGCTCTGCCCAACAGCCTACAAACTACAGTGCTGGAAGCCTCAGGTCAAACAACCAGTAAGACAAGAACACAATCTCACCAATCAAAAAAAAAAAAAAAATGAGATGACAAAAGAATATGTCATAGATGAAGGAGCAAGGTAAAATCCTCTACAAGACCAGATAAATGAAGAGGAAATAGGCAACCTACCTGAAAAAGAATTCAGAGTAATGATAGTGAAGATGATCCAGAATCAGAAATAGAATGGAGGAACAGATCAGAAGATACAAGAAATGTTTAAAAAAGATCTAGAAGGACTAAAAAACAAGCAAACAGAAATGAACAACACAATAACCAAAATGAAAAATACACTAGAAGGACTCAATAACAGAATAAATGAGGCAGAATAACGAATAAGTGAGCTGTGAGATAGAATGGTGGAAATAACTCCCGAGGAGCAGAATAAAGAGAAAAGAATGAAAATAATTGAAGACAATCTCAGAGACCTCTGGTACAACACTAAATGCACCAACATTCTAACTATAGGGGTTCCAGAAGAAGGAGAGAAAAAAAAAGGGTCTGAGAAAATATTCTAAGAGATTATAATGGAAAACTGTCCTAACATGGGAAAGGAAAGAGTCACCCAAGTACAGGAAGAGCAGAGTCCCATACAGGATAAACCCTAGGAGAAACACACCAAGACACATGTTAATCAAACTAACAAAAATTAAATTCAAAGAAAAGATATTAAAATGAGTGAGGGAAAAGCAAAAAATAACATACAAAGGAATCCCCATAAGGGTTATCAGCTGATTTTTCAGCAGAAACTCTACAGGTCAGAAAGGAGTGGCAGGATATACTTAAAGTGATGAAAGAGAAAAACCTACAACCAAGATTACTCTACCCATCAAGGATCTCATTCAGATTCAATGGAGAAATCAAAAGCCGTACAGACAAGCAAAAGTTAAGAGAATTCAGTACTACTAAACCAGTTTTACAACAAATGCTAAAGGAACTTCTCTAGGTGGGAAACACAAGAGAAGAAAAAGACCCACAAAAACAAACTCAAAACAATTAAGAAAATGGTAATAGGAACATACATATCAATAATAACCTTGAATGTAAATGGATTAAATGCTCCAACCAAAAGACACAGGCTGGCTGAATGGATACAAAAACAAGACCCACTTCAGACCTAGGGACACATACAGACTGAAAGTGAGGGGATGGATAAAGATATTCGATGCAAATGGAAATTAAAAGAAAGCTGCAAAAAAATAAAAAAGAAAAAAGAAAGCTGCAGTAGCAATACTTGTATCAGATAAAACAGACTTTAAAATAAAGACTGTTACAAGAGATAAGGAAGGACACTACAAAATGATCAAGGGATCAACCCAAGAAGAAGATAAAACAATTATAAATATTTATGCACCCAACATAGGAGCACCTCAATACATAAGGCAAATGCTAACAACCATAAAAGGGGAAATTGACAGTAACACAATAATAGAAGGGGACTTTAACACCTCACTTACACCAATGGACAGATCATCCAAACAGAAAATAAAGAAGGAAACACAAACTTTAAATGACACAATAGACCAGATAGACTTAATTGACAGGACATTCCACCCAAAAGTGGCAGAATATACTTTCTTCTCAAATGCACATGGAACATTCCCCAGGATAGATCATATCTGGGTCACAAATCAAGCCTCAGAAAATTTAAGAAAATTGAAAACATATCAAGCATCTTTTCTGACCACAACACTATGAGATTACAAATCAATTACAGGAAAAAAACTGTAAAAAAAACACATATACATGGAGCCTAAACAATGCATTACAAAATAACCAAGAGATCACTGAAGAAATCAAATAAGAAATTAAAAAATACATAGAAACAAATGACAATGAAAATATGATGACCCAAAACCTATGGGATGCAGCAAAAGCAGTTCTAAGAGGGAAGTTTATAGCAATACAATCTCACAGGAATACAATTTCTTCTCAAGAAATAAGAAAAATCTCAAATAAACAATCTAAACTTATACCTAAAGCAACTAGAGAAAGAAGAATAAAGAAAACCCAAAGTCAGTAGAAGGAAAGAAATCGTAAAGATCAGAGCAGAAATAAATGAAATAGAAATGAAGAAAACAATAGCAAAGATCAATAAAACTAAAAGTTGGTTTTTTGAGAAGATAAACAAAATTGATAAACCTTTAGCCAGACTCATCAAGAAAAAAAGGGAGAGGACGCAAATCAATAAATTTAGCAATGAAAAAGGAGAAATCACAGCTGACACTGTAGAAATACAGAGGATTATAAGAGACTACTACAAACAACTATATGCCAATAAAATGGACAACCTGGAAGAAATGGACAAATTCATAGAAAGGTACAGTTTTCCAAGACTGAACCAGGAAAAATTAGAAGATATAAACAGACCTATCACAAGTGATGAAACTGAAACTAGTTAAAAATCTTCCAACAAACAAAAGTCTAGGGCCAGATGGCTCCACAGGAAAATTCTATCAAACATTTAGAGAAGAGCTAACACCTATCCTTCTCAAACTCTTCCAAAATAATCAGAGGGAGAAACACTCCCAAATTCGTTCTACGAGGCCACCATGACCCTGACACCAAAACCGGACAAAGATATCACAAATGAAGAAAATTACAGACCAATATCACTGATGAACATAGATGCAAAAATCCTCAACAAAAGGATTTTTAACAAAAAGAATAAAATACCTAGGTATAAACCTACCTAAGGAGGCAGAAGGCTTGTACTCAGAAAATTATAAAATACTGATGAAAGAAATCAAAGATGACAAAAATAGATGGAGAAATATTCCATATTCTTGGACTGGAAGAATCAATATTGTGAAAATGATTATACTACCCAAAGCAATCTACAGATTCAATGCAACCCCTATCAAACTACAAATGGCATTTTTCACAGAATTAGAAAAAAAATTTACAATTTGTATGGAAACACAAAAGACCCCAAATAGCCAAAGCAATCTTGAGAAAGAAAAATGGAGCTGGAAGAATCAGGCTCCCCAACTTCAAACTATATTACAAATCTACAGTAATCAAGACAGTAAGGTACTGGCACAAAAACAGAAATACAGATCAGTGGTACAGGATAGAAAGCACAGAGATAAACCCACACATATGTGATCACCTAATTTATGACAAAGGAGGCAAGAACATACAATGGAGGAAAGACAGCTTCTTTAATATTAAAGTGGTGCTGGGAAAACTGGACAGCTACATGTAAAAGAATGAAATTAGAACATTCCTTAACACCATACACAAAACTCCCAATGGATTAAAGACCTAAATGTAAGACCAGACACTATAAAACTCTTAGAGGAAAACATAGAAAAACACTCTTTTACATCAACCACAGCAAGATCTTTTTTGACACACCTCTTAGAGTAATGAAAATAAAAACAAAAATAAACAAATGGGACTTAATTAAGCTTAAAAGTTTTGCACAGCAAAGGAAACCATAAATAAGATGAAAAGACAACTCTCAGAATGAGAGAAAATATTTTCAAATGAAGCAACGGACAAAGGAATAATATACAAACAGCTCCAAAATATACAAACAGCTCATGGAGCTCAATATCAAAAAAACAAACAGCCCAATTAAAAAATGGGCTGAAGACCTAAGTAGACATTTGACCAAAGAAGACATACAGATGGTCAAGAGGCTCATGAAAAAATACTCAACATCACTAATTATTAGAGAAATGGAAATCAAAACTAAAATGAGCTATCACCTCACACGGGTCAGAATAGCCACCATCAAAAAAAATTGCAAACAATAAATGCTGGAGAGAGTGCAGAGAAAAGGGAACCCTTTCGCACTGTTGGTGGGAATGTAAATTGATACAGCCACTATGGAGAACAGTATGGAGGTTCCTTAAAAAACTAAAAATAGAACTACCATATGACCCAGCAATCCCACTCCTGGGCATATACCCTGAGGAAACCATAATTCAAAAGGACACATGTACCCCGGTGTTCACTGCAGCACTCTCCTTTACAATACCCAGGACATGGAAACAACCTAAATGTCCAACGACAGATAAATGGATAAAGAAGATGTGGTACATATATACAATGGAATATTACTCAGCCATAAAAGGGGATGAAATTGGGTCATTTGTAGAGATGTGGATGGACCTAGAGTCTGTCATACAGAGTGAAGTAAGCCAGAAAGAGAAAAACAAATATCGTATAATAATGCATATATGTGGAATCTAGAAAAATGGTACAGATGAATGTATTTGCAGGGCAGAAATAGAGACGTAGATGTAGGACACAGGGTGGGAAAGGGAGGGTGGGACGAATTGGGAGATTAGGATTGACATGGATACACCACCATGTATAAAATGAATAGCTAGTGGGAACATGCTGTATAGCACAGGGAGCTCAGCTTGGTGCTCTATGATAACCTAGATGCGTGGGATGGGGGCGGGTGGGAAGGAGGTCCAAGCGGGAGGGGATACAGATATATATATATAGATGATTCACTTCATTGTACAGCAGAAACTAACACAACATTGTAAAGCAATTATATTCCAATGGACATACATACACTACCAAACGTAAAATAGATAGCTAGTGGGAAGCAGCTGCATAGCACAGGGAGATCAGCTCGGTGCTTTGTGACCCCCTAGAGGGGTGGGATAGGGAGGGTGGGAGGGAGAGAGATGCAAGAGGGAAGAGATATGGGGACATATGTATATGTATAACTGATTCACTTTGTTATAAAGCAGAAACTAACACACCTTTGTAAAGCAATTATACTCCAATAAAGATGTTTAAAAAAATTAAGTAAATAAATAAAGATCAAAAAAAAAGTAAGGTAAGGCATACCTCTCACTCATCCAGATTCGTATTATGGTGCATTCAATTGGAGTATAAAAAACTTCAGGATGACAAACAAAGGGACATTTAAAAATTTTATGATGGTGTTGAGAAAACAAATGACTTTAATGGATAATGAATCATTTTTCAAGTCAGATGTATGCCAATTCCTTGTCCACAAAACCAAGCTTTCAGCTGTTAGATTATTAAATATAATTCCCAATGATAAAATAATCAATCCTAAATCACTAGGTGATATTTGGCATAGAGCTGGCAATGAATTCAAAGAATTGAGTGACGTTGCTAAACATAACTACTTGTATTCCTCTGTTTATTCATAAGAACAAGGATTCTTAGCCCTTATATCTATAAAAACAATAGATAGTAATAAAACTGATGCTTTATTCTGTCTCATTCTAGCCTTAAATATTTATCCTTAGATACACAAAACCAACTGAAAAAATTCTATTCCAATAAAATTTACATTTCCAATAAAATTTTAGTTTTCATCACTAATTATGTAACAAGGTTGTCATTTATTCATATTATTTTAATCAATTATTTATTACAAATAACTATAATGATAACTCAATCTATAAGAAAATTTTGATACTTAAAACCTTATGATCATACAGAAAATCTTTGAAAAATTCAATTAATGCACATATTTTTTCTCTAAAGATGTGTGGTAGGGTAATCAATTAAAGACTTTCAAGCTTAAAACTATATTAAATTTGGATAAAATTATTTAGGGAGACATGGAATTAAAAAAAAACAGGTCTAAGGAAAAAAATTGATTAAAATGTTAAACTGTAAAAGAACTTAATCCTGGTTCTCTTGTTTTATTTAAAGTCAATACACAGGGAATTATATTTGTTGCCTGCAAGAAAATCTCCAATGAAAAGTTTAAGTGAAAATTTAAAATTATGCAAGCAAAGCACAGTTTTTCAGAATTCTTTTGGGGCTGCCCAGGGGAAAACATTTGACACCCACTATTCGAGGGTGAATACTCAGAAGCAAGAATCGTTGTATCAAAGGTGTGTGCATCTTCAATATTTCTAGATAATGTTACTTTGTTTTTCAAGTTGTCCACCCCTGTCAGAACTAGAGTTCCTAATTTCTGAATATTCTCCCAAACACTGTGGATTGCCAGGTTTCCATTTTTGTCGAGCTAGTGGGTTTAAAAGGACATTTCACTGTGGCTTTAATTTGCATTTTTCCGATTTAATGAGGCTGAGCATATTTTCATATGTTTATTGGCATTTGTGTTACTATTATTTATTTTTAAACTTTGCTAATTTGATTTACAAAAAATGATGCCTCATTTACATTTCTTTGATAACTAAACTTTGTGTAAAGTTTAATACTTTTTCATATGCTTATTAGCCATTTTTTATGTGAATTGTCCATTCATATCCTGCCCATTTTTCTATTGGGATTTTAGGAGCTTTCCTATGAATTCCAATGAGTTCTATTAAGGCTTAAGCCCTTTACTTGTCTTATTTATTGTGTTACAATCTTGGAATAAACTTTACTTTTTTATATGATACCATAGTTCTTTTAATATACTTATGAATGTGATTTGCTGACCCTCTGTTTTGGATTTCTACATCAATATTTATAACACAGATTGTCCTGCCAGGGCTCTGCTGTTTTGTTTTGTTTTGTGGGGTGGCACTCTGTCAAGTTTTAGTATAATGATAATGCTTGCTTTTTAAAATGAAGTAAGAAGATTTCTATTATTTTCTAGGCAAAGTAATCAGTTACACAGTTGCTTAAAAAATTGACAGAAGACGACTATAAAATAATCTACAACTGATTTTTTGGGGGGAGACTAATTCTTAAGGCAAGTTATTATGTTTCCTTTTCTTTCTTTTTTTTAACCAAATTTTATGTGTATACTTTCTCTAGCATATCATCAATTTCATTAAGAAGTTCAAATTTCTTCCCTTAGATAAGGATAGTCTGGTTTATGGATTTAAAATTGTCTTTTACACTGACCATATATCCTTCTTCTCATTGCAAATGTTGTATATTTGTACTACTTATTTCTTACTTTGAAATGTCAAAAGATTTTAAAATTTATTTTTCTCAAAGAACTATCTCCTGAATACATTAATAAATTTACTCTTTATTTTTTATTGATTTCTCCTTTTATCCTTTTTATTCCTTTCAATTAGGTTTGTTGCTAACCTATTGAGTCGACTGCTTAATTTATTCATTTTTGTTGTTGTTGACTTTCTGTTTCATAATAAAAACATTTAAGGCTGTTTCTCGATCTTATTATCTCTTTAGTCAAGGATCATTTTTCAATGGTTAACTAGTTACTGTCTGTATCTTCCTCCTGTGATTAACCATCCAAAGATGCAACTCTCACCCTTTCTCTCCTAAAAATATTTTAAATTGTTCCTCACCAGGTACTGAAATAAGTTTCAAGTTCTTACCTTTAATTCCTGGTCCTCTGTTCTCTGGCCATAATATCTATTTCTTAATGTATATTCCTAGTACTTCCTTTATTTACATCCTGTTCTAGAGACAACAGAATCATTTTTCCAAACTGGAAAACGGGACACTAATTTTTCCAAACTTTCTAACCATCATGTATTGGCCTGTTATTCCTTCTACTGGGAATACCCCTTTTCCCACACTCAACCCCTGGAAACATTACCATCTTTTGAAATTTTATTCAGCTCTTCAGGTGGCTGTTGCTTCCTAGGTCACTGGAATCATGCAGAGTTGGAGCCATCAGGTTATCTCTTACTGGCCACTTGACTTCACCTTGTCAGGAGTGCTGCACACAGGCTTGACAGGCCTAGTGCACTCAACAATACCTTTCCATGCTGATGTATCAAGCCTTCCCAGACATATCCTATGAGCACAACACCAGTCCAATCAAGGGTAACCATATATCATTCAAACCTGGACACTTGTTTTACTGAAAGGAGTCATTCCTAACAATTATACCAAGACAACAGTTTTAAACCCCCTTTCTTGGGCAAACCAGAATATATGGTCATCACCCAACTAGATCTCATGTTCTATGTCTATACATACTTAATAAGTCTACATTTTTCTTATTTCTTTGTAGGTAGGGGAGTGAAGGAGATAGAGGACCACTTTGTATAAAGTACAGAAACAAAGGGTGTATTGACACAGATATCCCCATCTGGGATTCCTCAATGTACCTCCTAGTTGGGTTCTGTAGATAACTTACATAGGTTTGGGCTATCACCAATAACAGGTATCAGAATCTGTTGCCCTGACTGTGGTCTATTGGGGTCCAAGCTAACTAGGGGGATGCAGAGAGCCATCTTGCTTGAATAATCCTAGGACATGATATTGACCTCATAATGTCTGAGACATGTCATGGGAGAGAGAGCCATGCGATGTCCCAAGCTTATCACGGGATACACTCTATCACATAGATTTTACAGCTCCCAGTGTTACAATATTATCTCAAGTCTTCTCCCAATTCCACTTGCTCTCCCATCACCATGACAACACACATTTCATTACTAATGGAGACCTGAGGGAAAGCTTCCAGTGTTAGGCCCCCCTCAGGATTCACCTCCTGCTTGGCATTCCATGAAACCATTCTGATTCTAGACACTGTGCTTTGAAGATTCCAAGCGATCTCAACTTTTCAAAACAGAGATAAATACTATATAGATGGTGAAAATGCAGGATTTTGCCAAGATTTTCTGAAGCAATTAGCTGGTACAACAAAAGGAACAAAAGGAAAACCATTATAAAAATACTAAGCCATTTAGATTTAGAGATCCATGTCTGATTCCTGGTTCTGACAGAAAGAAAAGGGAAGAGACAGATTCTAAAGTTTTCAGCCTGTTTTCATAATGCCTCTCCATTCCAGAACTTATGAGTGAGACAGCAGAGAATAGTATTTGAGAGATGAACTTGTCACAGATTCATAGCTAAGGTAACAACATCCTGGGGTCCCTGGTACTTTTTCCTATATAGACTTAGTTAACTTTAAAAGGCCCTGTGGTAGAATTTAAAAATAAATAAATAAAAGCAGAGACTCTGTTATCTGATTTACTATGGATTCCCAGATCCAACATAGATGAATGAGTGACCTTAGAAGAATACATATCACTCCCCTGAATTGCTGTTTCCTTTCAGTAAAATGGAAAGAATAATCCTAACATTGAAGGTGAAAATTAATGCATGTAAGAATCTGGAATGAAACTATTCAATAAAAGTTAGGAATAATAATACAAAATTCATCATCATTGTCAACAGACTTTGGGAGGAACAGTTTTAAGCCCTTCTTGTGGAAAACACATAAATTCCACCTCCGCCACAGTCCTGATTCAGGAGTGCCAGACGGATTGTCTAGCAGCAGGAGAATCAGAAGTGAGACCAGGGCTCATCTATTTCATCTGTTGATGAAATTTGTTAAGATCAGGAACAGGAGCAGCCAGAGTCAACAAAAGGAAATGAGTTTTGAGTTTCTGTCCTAGGAAAAGCAGCAGGTAAGTTAGAATAAGAACACATGTGCCTGGGGAATTTACACTTCTGGCTGTCCCTGGGAGGGTCTTTCACCAGTCACTAAAGGTGGTACCATGCCACCTTCAGAGCCATCACAGCATTGTGGGACCTGTGAGTGGAAAGGAATCTAAGCAGCAGAAAGGAGAGGCAGAGGAATCAGTCTAGTCATCTCCTCCAACCAATTGTGTTCTGGCCCATCAGCTCAACCCAAGGAAACCCATTGTAAATTTTCTTTCTTTCACCTCCCATTACCTAATCGGTCCTTTACACATGGAGCCTTCTCTTCTGCTAAAATGTTTCTCTTGCTTTCCCTTTATATTTTCGTTCCACTGCCACCATTCTTCAGCCAGCCCTTGTCAGCTCATGCCTGATTGAATTCAGCACCTTCCATGCAGATGTCCCAGTCTCCAGGGTCTGCTGACTCCAATACATTCAGCACAGCTGCCAGGATCACCTTCCTTAGGCAATGTTTTTGTCACATCATCCCTCATCACCAGGGCCTTTGGTGTCTCTGGTTCCCTCCTGCCTCCCACCTCACCAGTCCCATTTCCCCTTCTTCTACACAGCATCCTCCACTGTAACCAAGCTTATTGGCTTCTCAAGCTCTGCATATGATTTTCTTTCATAAACTTTACCTGTCATTCCCTGATTTGAAATGGCCTGCCCCTTCCTCTCTGCTAATTCATGCCCCCAATTGCCCTTCAAAGTTTAGCTTAAAACTGCATCTTCCTAGACATATATACTGTAGCAGTAAATTACACCTCATCTTGTAATGGGACTTGGGTATTTGTGGGATAAATAATGATCCCTGAAATCCCTCCTAGATGCTCCAGAGTGAGCCACTAAGTTTGATCTCGATCCTTCCCCAAGTACCAGCTTTATAATATGGCTCCACTGTACAATAATTCTCACTTGATGATATGTTAGTTTATAAATGTTATGACTTCATTTCAATCTCTCTCCTGAACTGGATGAAAATTCCCCAAAGGCAGTGATTCCTCTTTCCATTTGCGCCCACTCTGATCGCATATGCATAACTCTATACAGAGAACAGACTCAAGAGATGCTTGCTGGAGGCTGCCTGAAGTAGAACTCTCCCCTGGCCTCGGGAAAACTGACCTTTCCATAAGAAAAATAAATTGTAAATAGTCTCAATACTCAACCCTATAAATACACTATGAGATAACCTTGTGATGTAATATTATCCGTACCTTAAAAACATTTTTGAAGGAACTTTTAGTGACATGAGAAAACCTCACTATATAAACTTGCTTTATATAATACAATTTTTATATAACTATAATATGTAATTTCAATGTAACAATATAAAGATAGAAAGATTATGAGAAGGAAAGAATTAAGGAAGGGAAACAAAAGGAAGAAAGGAATGGAGGGAGGGAGGGAGGGAGGAGACAGATGGATTAATGGGGGTAAATGCAGGAACATGTAAATTAGAGGTGATCTCTGAGTAGTTCTTGGTATTGTTAAAATTTATTTTCTTCTTTAGCATCATCTGTTTCTTCACATTTTCTAAAATAATTCTACATTGTTTATAATATAAACAGGAAACATAAACCTTATTAAAACTACAATTGCTTATCAAAATGTTACATTTTCTAACAGTATTTCTTAAAATATAACGTCATAGGGGGAAAGAGTAGGCAAGTGAAAGAGTGGAGAAACTGAATGATAACTAAGAGAATAAAATTTTGATATTCAGGAAACTCCCAGTTGATAACAGAAGGGGCGGCTATTTTTTAGTGGGTAATATCTTATTCCTTAGACCAGGTAGGAGAACATTTTGGTTGTTTTCATTTTGTATGTATTGCCAATCCTATTCTTTGAATGACAAATTTGCCATGTCCATCTCCACAGCTACCACCATCACCATCATCTCCATCTCCACCAACAATCAACATTACCTCTACCACTGTTTCCAACACCAGCTCCACCACCATCACCACCTCCACCACCGTCAGCTCCACCACTGCCAACACCATCTCCAACACCTCTACCTCCACCACCACCATCACCTCCACTATGACCAGCACCTCCACCTCCTCTATCAGCTCCTCCACTTCAAGCACTATCTCCAACACCTCTGCCTCCACCACCACCACCACTACCATCACCTCCACCTCCACTTTCATCTTCACTTTCATCACTAACTCCATCACCACCACCATAAGGTGACTCTTATCACCTCCATCACCATCAACCTGATAAAGTGGACAAGTCCTCTATGGGAAACTGAATGGAGGGAGAGTGATAGAGACATGGGAAGTTAGAACACATTCACCAGAGTACTGTACTTTAAGTATTAAAAATAAGCAGAACTTTCTCGTTGAGTCTCCAAGTCCATGGCTCAGAATAGATGGGATTGGGGGGTAGCTGGTTAGTAGGATGAAGAGGAAGTCCTCTGTCTTACTCTTTACAGGGTTCTGTAACAAGATACCACAGACTAGGTAGCTTATAAATAATATAAATTTATTTCTCAAAATTCTAGAGTCTGGGAAGTCCAGGATTAAGACACCAACATGGTTGGGTGAGTATCTTCTTCTGCTTTGTAGGCAGTGCCTTTCTGCTGTGCCCTTGCATGGTGGGAGGAGCTAGGGATCTCTCTAGAGCATCTCTTGTAAGGGCACTAATGTCATTCATGGGGGCTCCACCCTCATGACCTCATAACTTCCCAAAGTCCACACCTCTTAATACCAACATCTTTGGGGGTTAGGATTTCAACATGTGATTTTCAGGGGGACACAAATACTCAGAACATAGTACCCCCTCAGCACCTGAGCTGAAGGTGAAGACTGACCTTGGAAGGAACACTGCCCCAGGTAGTCAAGAGTTCACATCAACATTCTAAGAACTTGACCACTCCATGAATCCAGTACCATATCTCCCAACATCTTATGGAGTGTTTGTTTAAATAACTATTGTATACTGACAGGCAGTAGAGACAAAGGAAAAAGGTAGGTAGGGGTGAAAGCAGCTGAGGTTGTGGAGAGCTGAGCAGGTGTGTGTGTGTGTAAGCATGTGCGCATGTACCGATACTCACACATTCACTGGAGTGTGTGTGAGGATCACTGAGCTCCAGGATGCCTGTAGCACCATTTGGTTATGTTTAGGTTATTACATATTTTCACATACATATTGAGTAGTAGTCACGTTTGCCCAGAAGCATAAAGGGATGTACTGTTTCAAATTAACCTTGTCTCTGAAGGAAAACTCTTATGTGTGACACAGAAAGATGGAAAATGGCTTCTCTCTGCAGCACCTGTTATATGTTAGCTCAATTTGCTGAAAGATATTGTGAATTTTCAAGAGCATGGAGAGGCAGGGCAGGGAAGGAAGTCTGGTCAGGGCATGGTCTGGAACGAGGGTAAGAAGCCAGCCCCCACAGGGTCAAGAATCCATGACCATTTGTCCACATGTCCATAACCAATTATCCAAATATTTTTTACATATTCACTCATGTAAGAAACATGTATTGGGCATGCACTATGTACCAGACAGTATTCTAGGCATTGGAAATAGAGCAGGGAACAAAATAGACAAATTTTTTTCTTTATAGAGCTTATATTCTAAAAGGGGATATAGATAATGAACAAATAATTTTCTCCTATTATAATATCATAAAAAGTAAATGGTATGGGGGGCAAGGTAAAGAGATAGGGTATAACCACAGCACTGGGGGTGCTATTTTAGGTGGGGTGGTCAGAGAAGGCCTCCCTGAGGGGGTGATATTTGAACAGAGCCTTGAATGAAGGGAGAGAGAAGCAAATATCTGAGGAAAGGACATTCTAGGCAGAGGCAGTAGAAAGTGCAAAGGCCTTGAGACCGAAACAAGCTCAGAGTGTGTTAGTTTCAGAGTGTGCACAGCAGCACATGGTTAGCACGTGGTCCAGCTTGCAGGGTGGAGCCGGAGAGGAATAACCCAAGGGGAGAGTGTAGAAAATGAAGTCTAAGAGACAGCTCAGGTCCAGTTCTGGTAGAGGCTTAGTAACCAGGGTCAGGGAATTTGAATTTTATTCTAATTTGATGGAAAACAATGAGAAGGTTTGGGGGAAGGAAATGTTTATTATGTGCCTGAGGGAACTTAACCTCTTATCTATATAGTTCCTCATGTGAAGTCACACGTCTGGGACATAGGGATGTGTACCGGGCCTCCCTAGGCTCCAACTCTTACTCTGGCTGCTTCTGCAGGACCAGTCCCCCAAGGGCCTTCACCAGGTTTGCTCAGGCACAGCCTGACAGCACTACATCCTGGCCTCACCATGCACCTCTCACTTCTTGCCCCAGGGCTTCTCTGATTCCCAGCTTGGCATTCAGGAGTCTGATGTGGCAGTGACAGCTGTTAACACCCAGTGGGGGTCGCCCTTGTCGAAAGGGTAACAGAAAATGATGGATAAATGCTTCTCCTTTTGTTCCCCTGGACAGCTAGTTCTGATTTGATACTCCAGTGGGGTCCTGTGCCAGTCTTTTTTGCCGTATCCAACTTCATAATGCTTCCTCCTATTGCCCTGCCTGTCCCCTCTACCCTGCTTCAATCCCAGTGTCTTGTGTTCCTTCTGCCTGGGATCACATTCCTAAATAAACTTGCTGTATATTTAGCCGGCACTGTGTTTAGGGGAATACTACAAGATAAGACAAGATAAGACTATCCCCATTTTACAGACGAGGAAGAAAGACGTTGAATAAATTGTCCAAGGTCACATTGGGGTCAGAAATGGAAAAGAAGTTTATCTAATTTCAGTATGTTGCCTCATACTCAGAATTTGGCAGATGGCAGCGTTTCATGTTGGGATGGTCCTTCCTGTTGGGAGCAGAGAAAACCCTGGGCTAATGATGAAGGTGCACAGATTGGCAAGGAAGAGAAGGCTTCCGAGGGCAGCCCATCTGATGGGGGTTCAGGAGAGGCTGCAGGTGCTGAAAGATCAGAGCTAATCAGAGACTGAAGAAGCAGCTTGAACCCGTGGCTTGGGAGATGCGGGTGGACACAGGCAAGTTGGGCTCAGAGGGCAGTTGATAAAAAGTCCTTCCCCCTGCTATTCTGGGTACCAGGCCTGCAGCAACAGAAGGAATTTCAGAGCTCACCCTGCAGGAGGCAAGTGAAGAATCTCACTTGTTAAGCATATAGGTAAGTGTAGGGAAATTAACACCAGCTATTTTTTTTTAATGATAAATGTAGTAAGATTGATAAGAAACAAAAAATCCTAATTGCTAGTAATAATAGTTTCTTTACTCAGCACTTATTTGTGCCAGGCACTGTGCTAAGTACTTTGCATCTAGTATCTTTTCAGAAACACGGTCATGTAGATACAATTATTATCCATATTTTAACAATCAGGATTAGAGTGGTTCACTCAGCAAGTGTCATGCAGTTAATAAATGATAGAACCAGGGCTCAAACTAGGTCTGTATGACACCAGAGCCCTTTCTTCTTAACCGCTTCTCTAGAATGCCTGAGTGAAGAGTCTTCTTTAGGAGGCAATGAAAAGCTATTGGAGATACTGGGGCAGAACACTGTAGGTAAAATGATCCTGATGCCAGTACAGAGGCTGAAATCATTCTAAGAAGAAACAATTAGGAGAACATTTCAAGGGTCCCAAAGAAGGTGAGATGGGATGAAATTAAGGGGGAGTGTCCTGTAAGTAGAAAAGACAAGACAGGATTTGACCCAGCTGAGACTGAAGAAACACTCTGTGAGGCCACAGTACCGATTAAACCAGAGCACAAGGGAAAGAATGGTGTCTTGGAAGATCCTGAAACTTTGATCTGATTGAAGAGTGATGGTGTGATTAAAGATACAGGGACATCAGCAGGAGGCAGAGGGAAATGATGGGGTCTGTTTAGGTGACAGAATTTGAGATCTTTTGTGAAAAATATATCCCAGAGACTGATAGAATTGGATTTGGGGCTCAGGAATGAGATGAGGTCTAGAGATGCAGATTTAGGACAGTTCTAGTCTTGCACCCTTAGTGAGGTTGGACAGAGAAAGATGCTCAGGCCAGCTTGTACAGGAGGGACTAGAGTCTCTTGCTTTTCTGCCCACCTGCCTTTTTGCCCCTTACCCTGTCTACCTGGTTTCCAACTCCGCTCTGTCCTTTCCTGCAAGAGATTCACACATGATCTTTCTTGTCCAGATTGGATTCTAAGCTATCTGACAGTCGGGACCCTATCTTAAACTTTTTTTCTTTTATACCAAATGGTATTCTAGTAGGTTGTTAGCATGATACACTATTAGGATTTTAATTTTTATAAGAACAAATTCTGAAATGTGATGCAGATCATCCCTCTCCTCAGACCAGGGTCATTAAAAGCAGAAACATATAAACCCAAAGCACTCACCAAAAGTGACTCCAGAAGCGTCATTTTAACCCCAGTCCTCAGCAGGCTTTCTTCCATCCTCAAACTTTCTCCTACTTATCATCAACATTCAATATCCAAGTCTCCCTGTCTTCCCTCTCCAATGTCTAGCCTCAGGTAGTTGAGACATAGGAGCTTTGCAATTAAATTCTCCCCTCCAGCCAAACTGACTCTAAACTGTACTTATGAAATTGCTCAAGTTTATGTATTGTTCTGCTTTTGTTTCTGCATTTTCTGGGGGCACACAGAGCCTCCTCACTGGCAGGGTGGCTTTGCTGTACTCCAGAAGGTGGCCTTCCTTAAGGCAGGGATGCTATGAGGCTAAGCCATCCTTCTTGTTGGATCTGCAGACCACTTTGACTGCTGCTTCTGCTCTATCCCTGCCTGTAGGCAGATCCGACCCTCAGCAAAAGGGTGAAACAGGCAAGGCAAATCTACGAAACCCTCCCACCCACTCACCCCATAGGCACCCTCTCTGCTGACCTGCTTGGTTGTGGCCGAACCCTCAGGACAGCAGCCACCGGCTCTGTCCTCCTCAGCCATCCAGCTCTACATGAATATATGGGGGGGGGCTGCTTACGGGTAGGCCCTGGGTTTTGTTCTGGGTTTCACAATGATTAAAGTGCAGTTCTTTCTTCTCAAGGAGCACCCAGTTTAGTGGTGTGGCAAGTGCAATACGAGAGAGAAGTTTATGGAAACAACCCAGAAGGCTGCCTAGCCAGCCGGGGAGGCAGGAAAGGCCCCTTAGATTCAGGGCTGACTTAGCCATTAGGCCCACGAGGCACATGCCCAGGACTCATAATACTTTTAAGAGCCCATGATAATTTATTTTTAATTTTAATTGTTTTTAAAATCAGAAGAAAAAATGAATAAAAGTATAATGAATATATAACAATAAATTCATCCTTTATATACCAATGCAGTTGTAAGATATGGTTTTTAGTTTTTTGTTTGTTTGTTTTTGTTTTAGAAGAGGGGTCCACAGTGACGATATTGCTTAGGGCCTCCGAAAGTCATACTGTGACTGCCTAGATGAGAAAACTTCACGGTGGAGGAGAGGACTTGCTAGTAGGGGGACCAGCATAAGCCAGCCAGAAATACCAGCGACCCAGTGATGCTAGGGAACAAGTTGGAAACAGGTAGTAGTGAGAGATTAGGTAAAGAAGGCAGGAACGTGGAAGAGAGCCTCGTCCGCTGTCTTAACAACCTGGAATCCGTCCTATGAGCCTGTTCCCTTCCACGCCTTTACTTAACCCACTGCACTAATCAAAACTTGCCAGTCCTGTGCTGCATTCTCTCCCAGATAATATTCTCCTTAGAACACAATCCTGGTAACAAATACAAGCATATCTCATTTTACAGTGCTTGCAAAGATTGCATTTTTTACAAGTTGAAGGTTTGCAGCAATCCCGCATCAGGAAGTCTATGGGAGCCATTTTCCCAACAGCATTGTCTCATTTCATGTCTCTGTGTCACATTTTGGCAATCCTCAGAATACTTTACACTTTTCCATTACTGTATTTGGTATGGTGATCTGTGATCAGTGATCTTTGCTGTTATTAGTCTGACTCGCTGAAGGCTCAGATGATGGTTAGCATTTTTAGCAATAAAATGGTTTTTAATCAAGGTATGTGCATTGTGTTTTGTGTTTTTTTTAAGATATGATGCTATTGCATGCTTAACAGACTTCAGCATAAGCCAGGTATAGTGTAAACATAACTTTTATGTGCACAAGGAAGCTCAAAAAGTCACATGACCTGCTTTATTGTGATACCCGTCTTATTGTGGTGGTCTGGAACAGAACCAGTAATCTCTCTGAGGCCTGCCTGTGTGTGCCAAAATGTTCCTTCCCGTGAGCAGCTTCCTACACCACTTCCTCTGTAGCAATAACAATGCTTTAGATAAGAGAATGCTTGCAACTGCAGGTGAAAGATGAGATTTGGGAGCAGGAAGGCTCCGGCTACCCACTGCATCCCTCCCCTGTGTCAGGACACCAACTTGAGCCTCTCTGCAAGGCTGGTGACAGGCCATAGGCTGCCTTTTTCCTTCTGTTTACAAAGCGCTCAGAGGTCTGCTCACTCAGCGACCATTTCTGAAACATGAAATAAAAGCAAGATGGAATAATAGGAAGAAAACGTTCATTATGCAGGAATACAAGAACCCCCTGCCCCGCACTCCTGCCAGCACCTCCTAATGCATGTGGCATTTAAATGCACTTGTCAGAGGTGTTCATTATTTCCCCCATTATTTAGAAACGTGCTTCAAAACCCCTCAAACAGCAGTGTGTCATCATGTTGTTTAAACATATGATTTGTTAAATCACTAGCCTCACAGCCCTAAAGCTCTGGGGTTGTATCGTCTTGGAGCAGACACAGCTGGGGGGTCACCCTGTCACTATGAGTTGTCTCAACTACTCCGCACACCATCCTATAGTTAATAAGGATCAGCTTCTGAAAGGCAAGGTCAAAAGGAGAACTAAGTGACTCCTGATGCTGGCTGATGGTGTGAGTCCATTGTTCCCAGAGGCTGGGCAGTGCCCAGTGAGAAGGGAGCCCATTGTTATCAAGGAACCCTGGAGACAAACCCTAGCCCAGCCCCGTGCCTGAGCCTGGGGCTGACAGGGGGCTTCCAGAAGGATCCTTGACTTTAGGAATAGCTCTCTTTAGGAAGACTTGTGTACGTGAAAATGGAAACCTGCAAAAAGACGCAGCGAGTGTGGGTCGTGTGCTTTATCAAAGAACACCTTTGAGCAGCCATTCCCCTGGGTGCACTCAAGCGTTTATATGTGGGTCTCGAAATTGTAAGATAGAAATGCTCACGGCAAGCCACTGATTATAGAAAATCAAACTGAGATGCATTCATTGATTTGAGAGAAAAATAAGAATAATGGGGAGAAGGGTTTCAAACTTTAAAAAATCAATTTATGTAAATGTGTCAAGAAGGTATCAGCTCCGTAAAGAGAATGATGCCTCTCCTTTCTCTTGTCTTTGGCATAGCGGCTGTCAACTCTTATCTTCTTACTGCATTGTTTTCCCTACACACCAGTCTATACACCTTGTCTCTGCACGGCTACTTTACAAAAAAATGTAAAATTCCTTAGGAAATCAAAGGTCAACACACAGAAAAATATATTAAAGATCAGGAGACAGCAAATCAGTTAATACCTGCCTCCGTGTGCTTGCGGGAGGGTGTGGCAATCGACCAGGGTGGCTATTGTGCTGTTGGAAGGAGGGTTTCTATCACTGCTGAGAGCAGAGGCAGACCTCAAATGATCCCCTTCTCTGAATTCCTTTATTCAGTTAATGGCACTGCAGATCTACTGTCAAGCAGGCTCAAACACTTAGAGATCGTATCAATTATTCCCTTTCCTTAATCCCCTAGATGTTGTCTGCCTCAATATCTACCCTATTCTTCCCTGGTAATCATCTCTCACACTCAGTCCTGCCCATCCCAGGCCTTTCTCACCTAAGACCTGAAAACCTGCAACAACCCTTTTTCACCCGCTACCTTTATTCTCCATCTTTCCTAAAGTCAAGTGTGTTCAATTTCCTGTTATGCTATGGTGGACAAACCAACAGAGCAGGCTGAGTTTTCTGATTCTGAATCACTTCCTTTGGATGGTCATGTCTCCAGTGTGGGGTGGAATTTAGGCTAGCAGCTCCTGCCTGTTTTCTCGTAGGCCTGAGCTCTCCATCTCCTGGAAGCATCACTTCAAACAAGAACACAGACGTCTACAGAAGAACAAACAACGGTTTGTGGGCACAATTCAGTCTAAATTCATACTTAGAAAAGAAACATTCCCTCAAAGGAAAGAGTCTGAGGAGATGCAGCTCTGCTTACCGTACAAATAAACCTCTTACTGCGTCACAGACAACAGTTGGGCCATTTGGAGCCAACGCTTCTGAATCACCTCCATGGCACATTAGCGCTTGGTTTTAAATTTCCACACCCCGTCATGGATTTCTGGGAACACTGCATTAAAGATGTATGCAAGGCTCCACTTCCCACAGGACAGGACAAGGGAAAATCCAGACCTTGGGCCAGTTTTCAAGTTCAAGCTTTATTATTTCAAGCTTCACTATTTCTATCAAGGTTTCAAAGGTCTTAGAACCAAGTTTCATACAGGAATTAAGCTCAAGGAAAACTGTTTTGTTATTTTTTCTCTCTCTTCAAACCATGTGAAGAGGGGCAAAGTGAATTTTTTTACTAAAAGTATTAGATTGTCCAAGAGATAACTGGTGTCCTCTCCAAATGGAGATTATTCAACCATGCTGGGAGTAAAGGAAAATTCCGGGCCTTCCTATAAAATTTTGCAAAGAAGCCACTCCCTTTCCTCTGGGAAAAAAATCCTCACTCTCCAACCTAGGGTCTTTGCCCTTTCCTGAAAAAGCAGTGACCTAGACCCTACTTCAGTTTCCAGTTTCTCCGCTAATGAGTAACTGACTAGCCAATGTTTGAGTTCCTCTGTCAATTAAAGGAAGTTGAAATGTAAGGTCCCTGTGGATTTTTCATCCTTGTTGAGACAGGACCTTGCAAGGCTGCTAGAACATTCTTTACGAAGTACATCCTGTAGCCATCAGAGAGCTCTTGGACCAGACAAAGAAGCCTATCTCCAGAAGGTTCCTGCATTACCCAATCACAATGGCACCCAAGGTGGGATAGCAAATTTTTGACTTCTGATTTTTGGTTCTCAAAAGGGAATTGGTGAAATGCAGTATTTTCTCCTCCAGTAAAAGAAGAAAGGTTTTTTTCCCTAGTTCATCATCTATCCTAGAATGTTTTATATAAATGCCCCTAGAAAGCTCTCACTTTCCTTCTTGTCAAAACTGGCTGAGCTCCTGGCTCGGGCTGGGGAACAGAGGAAGAATAACGAGTGTGGTTGAGCACACTGGCATGCGTGAGGCTGAAGCAGCTCTGTGTATCAGTAACATGTAATGACAGCCTCCCATCTGTTCTCTGGAACTCTTCATCTGAGCCTTCATCACACTGGAAATCTGGAAGGAGATGAACACAAGGAGGCTGTTCAGAAGCCACACGTGAGTTCAGAAGTACCTGCAAAAAAGGGATTTACCACGGGTTGACAGTGGGGAGGCTGGCTGACTGCAGAGCTCAGGGAAGTGGGGCAGGGGTCTGTGAGGTCAGAATGAAAGTCAAGAATGGGAAGTGCATTCTTCAGTCCCAACTTCTGTGCTTTACAATAGGGTCTTGAGCATTTCTTGCAAGGAAGTATCAGCCCAGGAAGGAGCAACTGTTCCCCAAACTCCTTCTTCGCTAACGAGATTCCAGATTTTCCCAATATCCATTGCATCACAGACCCCTTGGCCAAAACAGAAACTGAAAGTCTGACAAACGTGCAGAATATCCAACATTCCTGCAGATGTCCCCGCCTCTGCTCTTAGGGAAAGAAGAGATGGGAAGCAGGGAAAGAAGGAAGGTCTAAGGCAGCCTAGCCCCCCAAATGGGTGGTCTTTGAAAAGAAAATAACACAGAATAAGGTCTGAGCCTCCTTGATGGGTACAGAGCTAGAGCTACCTCAGCCCCCAGGAATCCTGGAGAAACACTGCCCAGGGAGAGCAAGGAAACAGAGTGTGATGTTCCCTTTACATTCCAAGCACTGGCTCTGCTGTGAGCAGCTCTGTGGCCGGCATCTATCACAGGCTACCTGGGAGCCCAGGGCTGCTGAGGTTTGCCTCTGGCTGCTGATAATCAGCCAGCAAGAAAGCTTATTAGTGCCCCAATTTCCCCCTAGGAAGCCTCCCCCTCAGGGGACAGAGGGGCACATTTTCATGGATTTGATAAATGCTCTTGGGAATCTAAGATCACAGTCTTGGCATAAAAGGGGAATGTGAGCAGGAGATTATGGAATTTGTTGAGGCTGAAATATGACCTGTGAAAAGCCAAGGGGAGGGGGAGCTGCCGGCTCTGGGCTGGGCCGAGGACCATTTCCTGGCTGCAGGATTCAGACTTTTCATCCTCTGATTAAGTGAGTAAATTCACAAGCCTCTTTAACTGCTCTCTGTGCTTTTCTCCAGTCAGCCCCCTCTGCTTTCTTTCCACCTGAATTAGGCCACTGGAAAAGACCTTGGAAATGTGAACAGATTAAAACTGTTTACCTAACACTTGAAGCAATTGCTAAACATTCCTCTCATTAGAAAGAAAAGTTTTGAAAGAGGTCTCACTTCATTCTTTTTTTTTTCATTTTGTTTTATTTTATTTATTTTTTAAAACATCTTTATTGGAGTATAATTGCTTTACAAAGGTGTGTTAGTTTCTGCTTTATAACAAAGTGAATCAGTTATACATATACATATGTTCCCATATCTCTTCCCTCTTGTATCTCCCTCCCTCCCACCCTCCCTATCCCACCCCTCTAGGTGGTCACAAAGCACCGAGCTGATCTCCCTGTGCTATGCGGCTGCTTCCCACTGGCTATCTATTTTACATTTGGTAGCGTATATATGTCCATGCCACTCTCTCACTTTGTCCCAGTTTACCCTTCCCCCTCCCCGTAACCTCATTCTCTAGTAGGTCTGTGTCTTTATTCCCGTCTTGCCCCTAGGTTCTCCATGACCATTATTATTATTTTTTTTTCTTAGATTCCATATATATGTGTTAGCACACAGTATTTGTTTTTCTCTTTCTGATTTACTTCACTCTGTGTGACAGACTCTAGGTCCATCCACCTCACTACAAATAACTCAATTTCGTTTCTTTTTATGGCTGAGTAATATTCCATTGTATATGTGTGCCACATCTTCTTTAACCATTCATCCGATGATGGACACTTAGGTTGCTTGCATGTCCTGGCTATTGTAAATAGTGCTGCAATGAACATTGTGGTGCATGTGTCTTTTGAATTATGGTTTTCTCTGGGTATATGCCCAGTAGTGGGATTGCTGGGTCGTATGGTAATTCTATTTTTAATTTTTTAAGGAACCTCCATACTGTCCTCCATAGTGACTTATCAATTTACATTCCCACCAACAGTGCAGGAGGGCTCCCTTTTCTCTGCACTCTCTCCAGCATTTATTGTTTGTAGATTTTTTGATGATGGCCATTCCGACCGGTGGGTCTCATTTCATTCTTTAATTCATTTATTTAACATTGTGGAGCGCATCCTAGATCCCAGCAAGGTATTAGGCCTGAGGATAGAGGAATAAGAAGTTCAGGCTGTCTGGTTGCACAGGGAGGAAATATGCGTATGAGGCCATTACAGAACCAATCTAAGGCAAGTTGAAGCGAGCAGAGATGGTAAGAGATTAAAAAGCAAACTACTGCTATGGAGAGATGCTTGGGAGCTTGACCCGGTCAGAAAGGGCTTGGAGGAGGGGTTCTCAAGCTACTTGCAGGGATTGAGTGGAGCAGAAGGGCAAGGGTGTCTGAGAAAACTGGCAGAACAAAGCCTTTGCTTCTTCTCCAACTGAATCCCTCCTCTTCCTACCTCCCCTCCCAGAATTAGGAAAAGGTAGCACCCATCAAGGTCTCTGTAAACCACAACCACTTACCTTTTGCAAATACAAGCCTGAAACCCACAGACAGTACACCCTGGGAGAGATGGTCAGTGGCGTCCCTGGATCGGCAATACCAACAGCATCTGTGAGCTTGTTGGGAACGCAGAATTTCAGGCCCCACTCCTGACCTGCTGAATCGGATCTGCTTGTAACAGAGCCAGGGGAGTCATAAGCATATTCAAGTTTGAGCACAGAATAGGCTTCCAGATTCCCTCAGGCAGGCTCCAGCCTTACCTTTTTCACCCTCCTGGCAGGGTGGGGAGAGTTGTCCTGACCATAGCCTTGCCAGGAGCTCTCAGTGTTAAACAGGAAATCTCAGCACACCAACCAGAGCTCCTGGCCCCACCTCTCCCAGGCCTGTCTGGTCCCTGTCTTGACTGCCCCCATCTCACACCTCATCCCTAGCTTGGGAGTACGGTTCCATTCAGGAAATGGTACCCTCTGTGGCCTCCTGCCCCCACACCAGCCTCGCCACACAATGTGCCTCTTAGATACAGGACTGTAGGAGAAGAGGGGCTGTGGAGAAGAGAGCCGGCCTCATGGAGGGGAATGAGCCTTGGAGTTGAAGTGAAAAGACCTAAGTTCAAACGTATGACTTGCTGCTGTGTGATCTCGAGTAAGTCACCATTTTGCTGAGCCTCAGTTTTCCTAATTATAAAAATTCATGTGCTAAGATGCAAAACTAGGTCCCTGGGATAGAATCTCTACTTAGGTGCTGAGTGACATTGGGCAAGTTACTTAACCTCTCTGTGCCTCAGTTTCTTTATCTGTAAAAAAAAAAATAGTAGTAATACCTTAAGCATTGTAAGATGGATTGAGTTAACATTTGAAAAGTATTTAGAATAATTTCTGGTATATTGTAAATCCTACGTAAGTGTTTGCTAAATAAATACAATAAAACAGAGCAGAGTGACTGGTCTCAAGCAACTGCTCAGTAGATGTTTGCTGTTTTTGCATTTAAAAGTCAATAAGTTAAAAGGACAGAGAGAGAGAAAGTGAGAGAGTATATGCAGGAGCGCCAGGGAAAAGGGACACACACCCACTTCTACGTTGGTGGCCCAAGTACCTAGTGAACACGTGGTTGGGTGAGCTGGGCTGCAGCCTCAGGAATGAGATTGTGGGGAGCAAGATAGAAAGGGGATGGGGACCACGAGGTGTGGCAGGGCACGACAAGATAGGCAGACATGCCTGCCCTTTAGTCCCTGTCAATCACTCCCCAAGTTGATGACGATGTGCTGATGTGTGTGAGAGCAAGACAGCAGCAATCTGTGCTGGATCTTAATGCATCAGCCCCTGGGGAGCCAGGCTCTCACCATGTCAGGGTCACAGGAGAGGAGGCACGCTTGCTTCCCCAGCTCCACGTCCTCAGGCTCAGCTGCTGCAGAATTGCCTAGCTTTCTGAGGGTGGGGAGGTGAGTCCAGGTCTTCACCTCACTCCCCCGCCCCCCCCACCCCCGCCTTCACTTGGGAGAGACCAGCGCACAAGTTTGACTGGATCCTCTGGCCTCTACCTATATCATTGAGCCCCCAACTAGTTTGCTCATCTGGGACCCTGGGAAAGCATGGAGGGCGTGCAAGAGAAGGGGATGCTTTTATAATCCCAAGCCTGCGTTCTAGCCTTAATAAGCTCTCCCTCACTCCTTGCTAATCCATCCTGCCCCTCCTCCCAATCACATCTATCAACACAGCTGTCATGATGTGGCTCCCTCAGAGAAGACTTTTCAGTAGTCCCTATTTCCCACTGTTTCAAGTTGAAGCCACTCTATCTGTTCCTGCAGCCCTCAGTGACACAGAACAGCCAGGCTTTATTCAGTGCTGACTCTAGTAGGACTGGGTCTGCCCAACCTGCTCTATATTTTCACAACCATCCATGGGATGGGATAGCTCGATGAAATGATGCGAATTGACGATTGTCACCAGCTAATATGTACCAGGCTGGGAACAGAACTGATCTGACCTCAAAGCCCAAGACGTTGGCTTTTGTGCTTGTGTTTCCCAATGTGTGAGTCATAGAAAAGTAGTTCCAAAGTTTAGTAATAGATATTAAAAAAAAAAAAAAAAGTGAAGATGTATGCTTAAAAAATTCTAGATTAAATTCAGTGAAAGGATTTCTTTATTGCAGGACTTTTCAGAGCCCTGAAAATGGAGATGGGAATTGTGACTCTTAGAAAGAGGGTTAAGGCTTACTTAAACATGGAATCCCTTTTCCCCCTCTCAGTGCATCTTGCCAGGCTGGGGATCTCAGAGTGCGCTTAGGGAATACTTCTCTATGCCATCTATTACCTCTCAGCATTTCTACCCGCACCCCCCCCCCACAGTATATAATCCTCAACCACTCCCGCCCCCTCCAGGCAGCCTGGTCTTCCCGTCCCATGAATTCTCCTGTCATTCCTGCCTCGATGCTTTAGCACATGCTGCTCCTTTCCTTGGTGGTGTTTTCCTCCCTTACTTCTGTATACGCATCGAGGCCCAAACCAAGTCCCCTCTCTCCTCGAAGACTTTCTTGCACACTCCAGCCTTCCCCACCATCTACTCCTCTCAGCTCCCATCTGTAAGCGTATTTAAAGACTCCTTAGTACACTGCTCTGAGCCTGAAAATTCCCTATAGAAATAGACACTGCACTTCCATGATGCTCCCAGGGCCCTTAACACAGAATGGAAAACCTTCATCAGGATTTGCTGGTGGAATATGGATTATTTAAAACAGAAATTGGGGGCTTCCCTGGTGGCGCAGTGGTTGAGAGTCTGCCTGTTGATGCAGGGGACGCGGGTTCGTGCCCCGGTCCGGGAAGATCCCACATGTCGCGGAGCAGCTGGGCCCGTGAGCCATGGCCGCTGAGCCTGCGCGTCCGGAGCCTATGCTCCACAACGGGAGAGGCCACAACAGTGAGAGGCCCGCATACCGCAAAATAAAATAAAATAAAATAAAATAAAACAGAAAATGGGATCCCCTCCTGTGTGCCAGCCAACTCTAAGAATACCAGCCAGGATGAAGAGGAGCTCTCCTTCCATCCTCACTGGTCCCCACCTGGTTCCCCTTGCTGCCTTTATCCTGGGGCGGCAGCAGTTCCAGAGCACTGCCTTCAGGGGCACCAGCCTTCGAGATGGTTTTTGACGGCTCCCTTGACTTTATTGGTTAAAAAAGAAGGCCAGCCATGGCAGGAGACACTGTTCCAGCTACAACCAGCCACACTTCCCAGCCCCATCCCCTAGTGAAGTGGGAGAGGTAGTGGAGTGCTACTGCAAACTCCCTGCAAATGTAAATTAAAAATAAATAAATAAATAAATAAAAAGAGTTTCTGCAGCCTCTGGGATCATTTCCCATTTGTAATCTTTTTTTTCTCTTCCTGAACTTCAAGTCTCTTTCTGTGTCTCATTGTGTCTGTCTCTGCCTCTCTGTCAGTTTGCCTCCCTTTTCAAAAAACCTGAATAAAACAGCAAACCATCTCCCTTTCCTATCTGAGAGCAGAGAATAAAGCAGTCACGTGTCAGGGGCACATTTTCGGGTTTTATTTTCGTCAACAGTATTCTCCCCCCATAATTGCTATAGAAACACCAAATCCCCTTCCATCCTTTTGCACGTGCTGTCAGACCTCACTTTAACGTTCCTGGCTCAGTGCTGGCTACAGCACACGTCAGCGCCCAGGAACGGGTAAGCGTTGGGTGAAAAACACCCGTCCAGCTGATGCTGGCTGTGCTCTCCCTTCCCCACTCTTGTCATCTAATTTAAGATGCAGTACAGAACATCGGAGCCAGACACGATGCAGCCTGCGTGGCAGCACCAACCACAGAGGCAGCTCTTTGGAAAGAAAGCGGCTCAGCCAGGACTGAAGGGCACATGCTCTCTGATGAGCATCCGCAGATGCAACCTGTCCACAACTCTGGGAGTTGGCCTGGCCTCCCAGAAAGGTCCAACTCTGATTCAGAGCTCTTGAACTTTGCACAGTCTAAAGGAGGGAGGAAAGCTCTTTCGCTGGGGCTAGAACCCAATCTCCTCAGCACTTGCCCATCTGGCTGCATGGATGCTGTTTGCAGGCAGAGTGAGGCAGGAACTGGTCCCTTGCAGGTCCAGCTTCTCCGTTTCTGGCACAGATGCCTTCAGCTCCTAGAAGCTAGTAGGGTCAAAGGACGCTGCACACGTCTTGTATGAGCAAAGGACCTACTGAGACTCTTCGTCAGGGACTCTGGTACCTAGGAAAAAGCTTTGAGAGGATACGGGGATAGAAGCAGGTTGGTTGTTCCCAGCCACATTGAAAGAATACAGAGGCTCATAATGCCAAGGAACCAAAGCCTTTCTTAAATGCCTTTGTGCAGGAATTTGATTAAACAGAGATGCATAAGAACGCTGACCCACTACACCCCTGGAAGGATTGAGGGGCAATGTAGGCTGTGAGAGAGCGTGAGTTATGCATTGTTCAAAATGATCCCATAAATCCTGAAATGGTTTTTTAAAAAAAAGAAAAACAAAGCAAATCAAGATGAATAAATATTAATGAATCACTGCCTCTCTGTGGCAATGGGAACGTGAGGCAGAGCTAATGACTCTGTCAGCAGATAGCATCGACTCTGAATATTTCATGGAGAAGTGGAGGTGGACCTCAGAGATGAGGTCAGTCACCCACATGTGGGGTAGCAGCAGCGCCTTAAAAAGCTGCAGGAGAGGGACATTTCTTTGAGCAGTAGGCTGGATTTTCTAGCAAATTTTCAGGGGTGAGTTGGCCCTGGCATATGGCATACGTGATAAACACACTACATTTACTGAATAATGACTCTTTGCAGATGCTTTACATATATCAATTCTACCAAGGAGCTATCACTATGCACACTTCCTAGTTAAGGAGACTGAGGCTTCCAGAAAATAATGTGCCCCACGTTACAGGTCTGGTAAGTGGCAAAGCTGGAATTCAAACCCAGGGCTCTCTTGACTCCAAAGTCTTAATACTACCCTACAAGGCAGCTCACCACATTTCTCCCCCTTACCCCCCCTCCCACATATTTTCTAGGTTTTGAACCATGTTGCTGCAGCTTGGCATGAGCCCTCCATTGACTTAGCATGGGGGACAGCCTCTCACATAGTAGGTGCTCAATAAAGCAATAAATATTTGTTGAATTGAATTTCCTGCTAGGAGAAGAAAATGACTTTGCCCTGTTCTCATAGACAGGTGGAAATTCACAAAATAAATCCTTCCCCCAGGGGTAGATAACACATGCAGCCTGACCTCCTCAGAGGCAGACACAAGGGCTATCATCCGCCCAATCATTGTTGTTATTATTATTATATGGCTGCCATGTGCTTGAACAGGTGATGCAGAAATGAAAGACCCAGCAGATAATACATGGTTCTTAAGAGACAGCCCCCACTTTAGCACCATCTCTATCCAAGGGAACCCCCAGGGGCTGGCAATCACACCCCTTTCCCCAGACACCAAATTCACTTAAAACATTGTTTTAAATTAACAAATGGAAGAACAGGAACCGAATTTCCCCAGCCTATCTGTCGCGTCCCCACCCAGCGACAGCTAAAACGTTTCACTTGTCAGTCAGAGGTAAATACCAGGTCTAAGCTTTGTACTGTACATCCCCAGAATAGACGTTGCTAATGGCCTTGATGACAGTCCCTGATTTCCAAAGCGTATGTGAGAAAGTGGAGAAGAGGGGAGGCCAGTGGGAAGGGGCCAGGAAGGCAGGGGAGGCTGCAGGCAGGAATGGGTGGTATTGCGTATCTTTCTTTTCAGTATAATCATGCTGCCTTTTATTTTGTTTCCACTTTTTTGCCATTTTCCTCCGAAAGCTTTTTCAAGTGTCCACAACTCTATGACTGCTGAGTGGTTTTAGCCTTAAGGCCAAGAGGAAAAGGGCAGAGAGAGGACACCAGTCCTACCTTCTACTGACAGCTTCATTTGGATGGGGAGGATTGTTTGCACCCCTTCTCATGGACCAGGGAGGCCATGATGCTCTGAGGAATCCTCACTCTGCCCTCTAATGCAAGCAGAAGCCACACCCAGTCAAAGCAAGACCCTTCTTCCTTGGGGCTGGGGTGTTCATGCTCAGGCTGCAGGGAGGTGCGGAGGGTCTAAACCTGCAGATCATGCCTGATAGTGATGTCAGACGCTCTGTTTGTCTAAACACCTCTGGTCGTTGATCAGGCAATGGCTGGGGCTGGCTCTTCCTTTCAATGAAAAGGAAAGGGGAATAAAGCCAGGGAGAAATGGACCACTAGGAAGTTTCATTCATGCAAGCAAAGTCATTGCTTTCAGGCTATGTCCTAGTCACCACTTAGATGAATAAGACCCAGCCCCATCCTCAAGGAGTCCTCATCCCTACTAGCCCTTGTCAGATCCACTGACCAGAACTCAACAAGCAAATGCTTCAACTCAAGTTGGAGGGACTTGAATGTCAATTACACAACCCTGAACAATGGAAAATAAGCAAATCCTTGTCTGAAATGAATTCCTGCATGTACACACACCTAACCACCCCACTCTATCTTCCCACAAAATTACATCACCCCTACCACCTTCCCCTTGCCCCTAAACTGAAATAGCTCACATGTCTCCTGGATCATGTCTTTTTACCCTGCTTAACACTTATTAAGGTTTACTGTGTGTCACTTGTTGTTTCTAAGTACTTTATGACTCTTACCTATGACACAGGTACTACAAATGTCCCATTTTATAGATAAGGCAACTGAGACTTATCATTGATCGTGAACTTAGGCCATCTCTCTGCAGAGTCTTCTTTTGTGCTTTTCTGTCTCACTGAACCTGCATTATCTGGCCCTCACCCCCTCAGTGACAAACATGTAACCTCTTCTTTCCACTAGGAAAATAATGTCACCTTCCTGGCTCTTGTGTGCAACTGATCACAGACTGAAGATTACAGGTGTGGAGACACTTAGCTTTCTCCTTTCTGTTCTTGTAGACACCTGCAACTGGATTGTGTCTGAAACATCCTGAAAGAAGAGGCCACAAGGCTCAGGGGACAACTGGTACCACACCATGCTCCACGGCCCTTGTTGACTCATTTATATGGTTTTTCTTGACCTCTGTCATGAGCACGAATTCAAACACTTTAGGAAGGGAAGACAGGTTTCCCAACAAACCTACAACTCGTGGTACAGTGTCTCTGCAGACAAATTGACATTCCATGGGCAGCCAAGGGTTTATTTTTGAGGGTAATGATAAAATCATTGTTTTTAAGGCCTTCACTTGCCCTGATTTGACTTCATATTCTCAGGAGCCCTGCACCCCCATTCTCTCCAGAACATTGACTTTAATTTAAAGGCCAGTCAAAGATATTTTAAGGCCTAAATCTTTCCCTTCCAGCTGGTCAGAGATATTGGCATATTAATCTATTTAGTAATTATGCAAACAAGCTCAGACCATGTGTTATTGAAAATTAAACTATCAAAATGTGTCCAATCAAATCGCTCAGTTTCTCAATCCCATCGTGTCATTAGATTCAACACCAAGATTAATTACAAAGCAGTGGGTCAGGTTTGCCAGATGTTGCACTGACTCCATTCAAGGTACATCTGTTTCTCCACCTACCATCTCTGCAGACTCAGCCACTGATTCCACAGTTGCTGGTCTGGTTCAGGGTTATATTATCCTGAACATGTCTGGTACTGACTGAGTCGAATGCTCTTGCATCTCCTGCTCCTTGGTGTTCAAGGCAACTGTTGGTCAGTGATCTGTCTTGAGAGAGTCACAAGGGAGTTAGAACTGCCAGACAGCTTTGAGATAAAGGAAAGAGGCTGCTGCTTTGAGGGGAGTTATAATTACAGGGCTAGGGAAGCCACAGATGTGGGTTTTAGGCCAGAATCTCTGATCTTTTCCCTCATGGCACAATTTCTTGGTAAACTGCTTTTCTTCCTGGCTAGGCAGTGTCACCACTTATTATGTAAGCACCACCCAGTTGGAGTGTCCAGGGTACCACGGGAAGAGCAGAACATCAGGAATAACACATAATTGGTCTCATCCAGGATCCCTGCCACTTACTGGATATATGACGAAGGACAAATCAGTTTTACAATCTCTGAGCATTTTTAGTTGTAAAATGAGAAGGTAAAAATACCTACCTTACAGGGTAGTAATCATTATGAAAGATTATACAAAAAGTGCTTGGCATTTTGTGTAGTGAATAAGCACTTAAGTTCTTGAGTCAGAGCATCCAGAGTTCAATTCTTGCTCTACACTCTACTGATTACCAACTGGATGACTTTGAGCAAGTGACCTAAACTTTCCAAGCCTTGGTTTCCTCATCTATAAAATGGGATGATAACAGAATCTGTCTCTTAGGTAGGATTAAAATACAATTCATGTCAATGCTAAGAAGAGTGCCTAGAAAGTAACAAACATTCAATAAATATTCAGGAATGTTACTATAATCATTTTCATGGAATATGTAGTAGACACACAGAAAATATTGGTTTCCTTCTCAACGTTCTCCTTTTCTCTCCCCATCTTTATTAGAATAATATTGTTCCAAGGTTTTTACATTTTTTAACAAGTAGTAGTTAAAGATAGACTCTGATACATTAAAAAGACATATTGTAATCTCTTATAAAACCATACATACATAAACACAAATAATACAAAGAGACATAATGAAAAAGTTAATACAGGAGATAAAATGCAATACTAAAAAGATCACTTTATTCACCAAAAAGAAGGTAGGAAATGGGTAATTGAGTAACAAAATGCACATGGGATTTAATAATGCATAAGATGTTAGCCTCAAATACAGGCATAGCCATAACTTTATTAAATTTAAATGGACTGAACACTCCAATTAAAAGGGAGAGATTGCCAGACTGGATAATAAAGCAAACCTATGCTGTTTATAGGTAGTACACTTAAAACCTAAAACCACAGATTAAAAATAAGAAGATGGAAAAGTATATATATTTGTGATGGACAGATTCTGAGATGACCCCCATGATCCATGATTACATTGCATAATATTGTAACACTAATATTGCCACAGGACTCTCTTCCTTACTTGCTCTGATAAAGCAAGAGGTGCATTGGGGAGGCCCACACTGCAAAGGACTAAGAAAGCCTTCAGTCAGCAATCAGTAAGGCACTGAGAGTGGTCTTCAGTCAACAGCTAACCACAAGCTGAGTCCCTTAATCAGTAAGGGACATATCAGTAACTGAATTCTGCCAGTAACCACATGAGCTTGAAAGTGGATCCTTCTTCGGTTAAGCCGTGAGATGAGAACTCAGCCCTGGCTAATAACAGTCATTGTCACCTTGCCCAGAATTCATCTAAGCCAGGCCAGACTCTTACCTCACAGAAACTGTGAACAATCAATGTGCTTTAAGTCACTAAGTGTGTGGTAATATTGTTATACAGCGATAGAAAGATAATACACCCTACAAACACAAACAGGTGAAAGCTTGTGTGCCTGTATTAATATCAGAAAAAGTAGTTCTCAAGTTGAAGAGAATTACTAGAGACAGAGAGAAATATTTCCTAAAGATAAAATAATCAATTTACAGGGTCAATTTTTTTTCAGTTTTATTGAGACATAATTGATATATAGTACTATATAAGTTTAAAGTGTACATTATTCTCTCAGTGATTAATTGAATGAGTAACAAAAATAATCAATGAAGAATTCTATACCCACCAAAAACATCTTTTAAAAATGAATGCAGGGGTGGGATAGAGAGGGTGGGAGGGAGGGAGATTCAAGAGGGAAGAAAAAAAAATGAATGCAGAATAGGCTTTTTGAGGCAAACAAAAACAGAATGAAGGCATTGAAAGTAGCACTGCACTGCAAAGAAATATTAAAGGAAATTCTTCCACAGAAGGATCATTATATCAAATGGAAAATTTGGATCTGCACAAATAAATGAAGAATGTCAGAAATGGTAAAATAAAGGTAAAGATAAAAGACTTTAGTTTTCTTATTTCAATCACTTTAAAAGAAAATTGGTGGTCTGTAGTAAAAATAAAGTAATTTTGTGGGTTGTAACATACATAGAATTAAACTCTATGAAAACAGTAGGACAAAGGACTGCAGAGAGAAAACAAAAGCCTACTGAAAGTTTCTTACACTATACGTAAATTGGTACAATACTGTTTTAAGATAGAGTGTAATAAGATAAAGATACATTGCAAACCCTTAAGCAATCATTAAACAAAAGTTTTGAAAACAGGTATAACTAAAAAGTCAAGAGTAGAAATAAAATGGAGTTATAAAAAATACAACCCAATAAAATTCAAAATTAGGCAGAAAAAGAGGGGGGAAGTAATAAATAACAGATGGGCAAACAGAAACCGACTAGCAAGATTGTACATATAAAGATCATCATTTCATGCAAATCAAAACTACAGTGAGGTACCACCTCACACCATTCAGAATGGCCATCGTTAAAAAGTTTACAAACAATAAATGCTGGGGAGGGTGCGAAGAAAAGGGAACACTCCTACACTGTTGGTGGGATTGTAAATTGATGCAGCCACTGTGAAAAACTCTGTTTTCAAAAAACTGAAAATAGAGTTGCCATATGATCCAGCAGTCCCACTCCTGGGCATATACCCAGACAAAACTATAATTCAAAAATATACATACACCCACTATGTTCATAGCAGCACTATTTACAATAGCCAAGACATGGAAGCAACCTAAATGTCCATCAACAGAGGAATGGATAAAGAAGATGTGTTATATATAAAATATACATATTATATATATATAATATACATTATATATATAATGGAATATTACTTGGACATTAAAGACAATGAAATGATGCCATTTGTAGCAACATGGGTGGACCTAGAGATTATCATACTAAGTGAAGTAAGTCAGAAAGAGAAAGACAAATACCATGTGATGTCACTTATATGTGGAATCTAAAATTCGACACAAATGAACATATCTACAAAACAGAAATAGACTTACAGTCATAGAGAACAGACTAGTGGTTGCCAAGGGTGGGGAGTGGGGGAAGGAAGGATTGGGAGTTTGGGGTGAGCAGATGCAAGCTGTTATATATAGGATGGATAAACAACAAGGTCCTACTGTATAGCATATACATATATATACATATATATATATATATATATATATAAAACTGAGTCACTTTGCTATACAGCAGAAATTAACACAACATTGTAAATCAACTATACTTCAATAAAATAAAAAAATAAATATCATTTCAATATTTACATTGAATGTGAAAGGTCTAAAACTGCCACTGAAACATAGAAATTGTCACACTGGATTAAAAAGAAAAGATCCAAATATGCACATTGAGTATGATGACATAGATAGGTTAAAAGCTAAAGGATGATAACAGGTACACAATGAAAACACAATCAAAAGAAAGTTGAAGCAGAGTTCTTGACATAGGCGAGTACTCAATAAATGTTAGCCACTAAGAGTAGTACTTATAATGGAATTTTCAGTCATCTCAGGTAACTAGGAAAATTGTTCACAGTTGGTATAAGGCAAAGAGGAAAGCTGAGCTGTGGGTTGGACCTTCAGCCTATCAGCAGGTGTCCACGAAATTGGGAATTGGTACCATTTGTGGGCAAAGCCCTAGCAACCCCTCCTCTCTTGTCACTTAGGTAACAGTGATATTTCTTTTTTGATGCTTAACAAAGTATCCAAGTTTTGCTTTGTCACATCCACACACACACACCTATGTCTTTAATTTTTGTTTTTGCTACAATGAAATTGTCAAGAGCCAAAGAGCAATCTGGAAAAGTAGAGAGTACATGAAGCCAGACTACTTCAAATCCAAGCTCTCCATTATTGAACTACGTGATCTCCCACAAATTACTTAACCCCTTTCCCAAACTCATTTCTTCCTTTGTAAAATGGGTTAATAATCCTTATTTCACAAGGTGGTTGAGATAATTAAATGATCCCATTTAATTAAATAAGAATTAAATAATTACATGAATCCCATAGCAAAATATCTGGCATAGGGCACGTGCTCAGTAAGGGTCCTTTTCTCCCAACTTCCTATGAGATATGAGGATATTTTAGGCATATCAGGGAGGATGGTGGAAACCAATCTGTCCCTGGGAGTGGGGAGGTGCACTATAGACATTTTTTTACAACTGGAAGCAATGTGGCCTGAATGGCTCACATAACCGAATGGGCAAGATCATCTTCCCCAACTCAGGTTTGACATCAGAAAAGTGAAAGCCCTGGTGAACTTTCATCTGGAACAAAAATGGAAAGCCCATGCCCAGTATATTTCAAATCCTCAGCCTGATAAATCAACAGTAGTTATTGAAGATGTTACAACCGTAATGAAGCCATAGAGGGTTAAGAAAGTCAGCAGCAAACATCTGCAATTCTTTAAGGGAGGCAAGGTAGAGTTGGCCTGGGGAGAAAATCTAAATCAGACTTGCAAATAGAAGCAAAATCTATAATTTCATATTTTTAAAACCTTTGTCAGTTTGTTCACTCATTCATTCATCCAACTTTCCTATCCATTTATTGAACAAACCTTCAAGGATCAGCTAAGTGCCAAGTACTAGATCACAAAATCAGTGAAACTGACATCCTTTTCTACTTCCTGGTAACAAATTATTATTTATGGCAGCAAGTGAATAGGAAGTTCTTTACAAGTGGTCAACCAAATTCCTAGTCATCTGTCCTGCAGTGTTAAGTTTTTCATTTCTGCTCTAGACTGGCCACAAAACCTGTAAGCCTTGCTTGGGGCTGGAACCAAAGCCGAGGTTAAAACCCCTAACCTTCAGAAGACGGAACACAGCTGAGGAGTGACTGCATCTTGGAAATGTTTTCAGCAGGTGATCTGCTGGACTCATTAGGAGAACTACCTGGTTCATTAGCCAATATACCTTGTTCAGTGGATAATACAACTGATTAAACAGATGAAGCATTATTTGTTTTAAAAAATTGACCCCTTTCCACCCCCACCCCCACCTCCTACGGTAGCGGGAGATGTTACGGCTCAGGGCAATTTTGTTTACTTCTGTTCTCCTCCTTCCCCCCTTAATATGTGTCACTGTAACCTGAGAGACCATGTGCAGGTGTGTAATACATACTGTGCTGATACAGGCAGAAATCTGGATTTGGCTATATCAGTATCACTGTCATCCAGAGTGATTCTAAATTCTGTCAAGAAAAAAAAAAGGACTCAATTTGCTATGTAGTCAGAATGGGGCTGTTTTTAGCTGGCTGAGATTCACAGCTATGAAATCTTTGTTTGCAAATCAGGCCTCTTTTCAACAATGCTGGGTGTGGGGACCAAAATTGCAATTTTAGAGTCACTTCTCACCCTACGTCTCCTCCCTTTACAAAAGACAGGGGGTGTGAGATCCCTGAAGGAGGAACAGTTGTTCCCTCCTTGATATTCTTATCACAGCCAGGGACAAACAATCCCTGGAGCATCCAGGCTCAGGCTCTTGAAATGTGCACAAACCTGAATTTTGGATGCCTTTTAACATTGGGAAGGGAAACCTAGAAGGAATCAGAATCCTCCAGAGGGCTTATTAGAACATGGATTTCTGGATCAAATGGTATCCTTATAAATATTTAACAACCTGCTCCCTTTGGAAGATGTGATTTGCTATTGCCAATTTCTGTGGTGTAAATACGGCCACAATAGTCAATCTCAAGCTACCTTGAAATAGGGAAGAGATATACAACGTGCTCTCTAGAGTTTATACTGGCCAGCTCCAGCACCACTAGCTGGGTCCCACCTACTTGGCTTGGCAGGTCTACTGTAGGGCTTGAGAATTTACACTTCCAAGTTCCCGGGTGGTATAGAGGCTGCTAGCCCAGGATTTTTAGGTGCCAGATATCGTGGGAATTTCCTAGGGCCTTGGAGGACTTGCCACCCTCTAAATACCCTCTCTTAGGACCTCACCTTCCTTTTCCGTTATATCCTGGAGGGGCTCAGTGCAGGCCATTGGGAAGAACTCTTAACTGTGGGACATGGCTCTGGACTTATAAACTTTGGGAAAGTGAAGTACACCAGTTTTCCAAAAGGAAGCCATGTATGCTGCTGTCCTTTGTTTACCATCCGCCCCCCTTTTCTTAGCATGATTATAAGGAACCAAGTCTTATTCATCTGTCTGTTCCTTACCGAGCCCAAAAATCCATTGAACTGAAATGAGCTTAGTATACTGGCCTACAACCATGAAATACAGATCTCATAGTTTCTATCACTCACTCGATCTTTAAGCTAACCACTTATTCATCTACTTACTGGTCCATTAATTTGTGCAAGGGATATTTAAGTCCCTACTATGTGCCATCACTGGGTACTGGAGATTTAGTGGTGAATGTAACATGCACAATACCTGACCCATAGAGCTTATTATATAGTAGGGAAGACAAACGTTGAATATCAATTAGATTTGCAGTGACCTTCAAAGAAAGAAACCAGGATTCTATGTGGGTGTCCCATAGGGTAAGGAGCCAGAAAAGGACTCCCTGAGGAAGTGAAGTTAAATTGAGACCTAAAAAAATGGGTAAGAGTTTCCCAATGAGCGGAGACGGTGGTGGCGGGTATATGGCAGGGGATAAATATTCCAGGGAAGTAGGAGCAGAGGGAAGGGAAGTATGGCAGGAGATGAGGCTGGAGAGAGAGGTGAGTTCTAGACGTTATCCTAAGAGCAGGGGTTGGACCATGGAAGGACCCCAGGCAGAGGAGTGCCAAATCATATCTGGCCTGAGGAAATGTGGCCTTTTGGATGTGGTGCAGCTCCCAATTTGTGTGTTGTTTCTGAATCAGACATAAGCCTGTTATGTAAGGTTATGGCTGAGCTTGCTCTTTGTTCTCTCTGGGTTAGTGATATCACTTGATATTATTCCCTAGTTATGTTACTCTTGTCATACAACAAAACTGTAATTTATTCAAGGTCAAGGATGTTGTCTTCATTCCTTCTGCTGTCCTGTTGCTCCTAGGATGGTACTGGGTACCTTCTGGGTCACTGGTAAACAGCCCTGAGGCACTGAAAAGAACACTTGACTTAGTGAAAGGAGACCAGGCTTCCAGTCCATACCCACCACTTACCAGCTTTGAGACCTTGTGGTTATGTGCACATTATGTGTCTGAGCTTCAGTTTTCTTACACATGAAAAATGAAACCATATACATTTTATAAAGTTTCTGTGAAAGAATTGAATAAGATACTGCAAATGAAAATTTTAGAATGCTATGCACATGTGAGATGACATATTTAATGATAGAGTGGGTAGGGATTATGCACCCAGCCTGCACCCAACACAGCCTCCTACTTATCTTCCTGTTCAGAATTACCCAACCAACAAGCTACCATTTTATACTACCTCATCTTTTGCAAGTGCCAGGGATGACAGTTTGGGGCTGTGGCCCAGACCTGGGAGCATTCCTCTGGGATGTTCCTCTTACAGCTTGCGTCTGGTTATCTCTGATCTCTGAGGTGCCCTCCTATCAACATCTTCCCTCATATGTGCATGTCACTTTATGGCTTCTGGAGTGGAAGCAGGGCACTTTGGCTTAGGGAAGTATTTTGCAAACTGAAGTTCATGAACCACCCACATCAAAACTACCCAGGCACTTATTAAACCTGCCCCAGCTCTGCTAAATCACAATCTTATGAACACTTAAGGCTCCCACCTCTGCCATGGTGAATAGAAGGCCATGCTTTGAATCCACCCACAGAGATATGAACACACGAGCTCCACCAACCTGACCTCTGTCTTCTCATCTATAGCTTTGGTTATAGATTATATTAATCCCTACCTCAGATTGGGGCAGTGAGGGTTAAATAAGATAAAGTATGTGTGGTGCTTAAAACAGTTCTTGGCACTTAGCAAGCACTTGATAAATGGTCGCATTTATTACGTCACCCCAGCCTCTGAGCAGCCTTGTGTGTGGACGGGCAGGGAGATGATGTCTAGAAAAGCAAAATGAGTTACCAGAGGTCACACAGCTAATTAGCAACTGGGCAGGACTAAAGCCCAGGTGCCTAAGTCCTAATCCAGCACTATTTCCACCACACCAGGCTGCCTCCTTTAAGCTCTGAACTTCCCTAAATGCTTCTCTTCCATGTACTGGTCTCTAGGCGGCCAAGCAGAGCACTACATAGCTCCCTTTCATTAGCAATTTATCAGGACGTTGCTTTGTATCTTGCAAACAGATAACCAGCCCGAACTCAGTTGACCTCTAGAATCCCTTCAGATATAATTGAGTTTGCATTATCTGACAGGTAGCCCATCTTCTAACATTTAGGTAAATTGCAGAGCCTGCACACCTGACCTCGACAACCTGCCCCAGGGCTCTGAATCCTTTGCCTTTCTTGCCATGCACCACACGCCTTCCCCCCAACTCCCTTTTGCAAACAGATCCTGACACTTCTGTTCAGGGATGCACTACTGATGTTGGTGCTGACTTAATGCTAAGCACGCAGGAACACAAAGCCCAAAATACTACCCTCACAGGTCCCGGCCCTGTCTTTTTGAGACTGGAGGAGATTTAATTTAGATAGAGATGATTTCTTGTGATATGGATGTCCCAGCCTACCCTTGAGGGACAAACAAGGCAAGAGGCTCTTGGAGCCAGATGCTGGAATACAGCACATCTTCCCCATGACGGGCTACAATCCCACTGTTGCCTTTCTCTACCTCCTGTGAGGAACTAAGGACTATCTGTGTTATGACACCCTTAAAGCTCCCTCAAGCTACGCTTATCCGTTGCCCACCCACTCAGTGGTGGAGGAGGGAGAGTAGGTGTTTGCTTTTTGTAGGTCAATGTGGCCTCTTCTTGTTGCTTCCTCAGGGGTCACAGCTCTCCACCACTGCCCCCTTCATGCACATGTCCTCTTCTCGACTCCCTCCTCTGCAACCTACACACAAGAAAAATAGGACAGAGCAAGTCGCCCCAACATCTCAGGTTCACTACTTGTAAAGTGAAGGTGCTGACCTAGATGATTTGAAAGATCTCTTCCACCTGGAACAGGCCATGGTTCTTTGGATTACTCATATTAGCCCTTCCCAGGCATCGGGCCGGGCACAGCCTTCAGACAATGAATACAGCAGCATCTTAGTGTACTTTGTGGGAGAGGTTCAAAAACTTTTTCCATTCAAGACACACTTAAAGTCTTAGTAAGTTTTTTTCATAGTAGGCCAAAAGAAATCTATCTATTAAGTACTTAGTTACTAAATATGGACTAAATGAACAACATATGTTGGAACTATAGACTACTTCAAGCTATCATGTTATAGTCTCTGATAGATGTTGAGTATCACTGTATTTGCCTAGAAATTTAGAAATATTTTGTGGCATCTCTGTGTGTTTACTGAGGCACCCTAGGGCACCTGGGCACAGAGTTTGGGAAATGGGCTTTATAGTCTTATTTCCTAAACTCGCATCTAAACTTCCTGCTCCCTGAAGCCTCCAAGAGAATCTCAGTGAGCACCTCACTGTGTTCCTTGCCACCCTGACCTCTCAGAAGACATAGAGGAGCTAGTCAACTTTGCATTTCAAAAAGTTTCTTGGGACAATCAGGTTTTAGAGACTAGAACTTTCCAAATCTTTCATTGCCCAGGCCCTAAAACATCAAACCAGAGGATAGCTTGTACTTTGACAATTCAGACACTGTGTTTCCCAAATGTGTACACAGATAGTAGGCTAAATCCCAAACATACTAGTGACATGGAAAAAGGAAAGAAAAGGAGGATTCAGTGTAAGTTAATCAGGTTGGCTGCATACATGATCTGGATAATTACCAGGGTAATTTTTCAGCCTTACATTTCATATGTGGAATAGACACAGTCAAGATAAAATTTATAAGATAAAATTAGGCCTTAAAAATATTTTAAAAGGCTGCTAAGCCTAGCCAAGTGCCTGGCACAGTAACACAGTAAGATTTTTATACTCATAAATTCTACCCTGACAACAGCACCAGAATGTACACACTATGGTCTCCCCACCACACAGTGAAGAAACCAGGGCTCAGAGCAGTTACACAGTGTGGGAGTAGTGAGGCCAGGACTTGAACTCATATCTTTTTGAGTGGAGAGACCCAACCTCCAGCTACTTACGGTGCCTCTGTGAAAGTGTGATTTTTTCCCCCAAGGATGCCAAATGACCTAATTGGCAGGAACATTCAGGAATTTTACCTCAGAGTACTATAACAAACCTATGGTCCTCAGGCCATGTTACTACAGATCTGAGACCACTTTCTTCTGTAGCTCCAAAGCCAACGCACAAGTTTTTTCCTTTACCAGCCATTGTACCCCTCTTTTTCCTGTGAGTCTGTACCCTTTACAGTGGCTGCAAAGCTGTTTCCTCATCTTGTTCACCTCACCCATCAGCAATACTAACTCCTTTCTTGGTCCCCTCCTCACAGGTAACTGGGAAGGAAAGAATATCAAATGTCCTTTAAACAGAAAAATCAAAAGCTACGGAAGAAAAAGAAACAGCAGTTGCCTACCATGGAAGACGGATCATTTAGAGGCTGTTGCTTTAAGTTATAAGGAATCTATTAGACTAGGCTCGTGGACATTTATTTCTCCCTCTTGCTAATGCAGGTTCTAGAAACCCAGTTCTAGCTATAAAGCAAATGTCAGGGAAGCTGTAGCTCTCCTCTCCACGACCAGACATTAATGGAGGTACAGAAGCACTAATGCCTTGAAATAGTTGCTGGCTTCTGTCTGTATTTTCTCCCAATTTCCCTTTATTGCAACGTATCAAGGCTGTGGGGACGAGATAAAAGAAAATCCTGGTGAGAATGAAGAGCCTGCCTCATACATGGTGGGAATGTTGGCTCAGCCACCACCCAGATTATCTTTAAATCTCCCCTGCAATGATGGTCTTGTTTTGCTCAGAGCCCTACTTGGTTTCATGCTGCTGCTACTGACCTTTCTCCTTTTTCTTCTTCTCTTATTGAGGTATAATTTGCTTTTTGGTATAGTGCTCTGGTTTGACACTAGAACCATCACCACAATCAAGATAATGAACATTTCCATAAAACCAAAAATCCCCCGCACGCCTCTTTGTAGTCAACCCCTCCCCAACCCCAGGCTCACTAACCACCCATCTGTTTCCTGTCTCTATAGATTTACCTTTCCCAGAATGTCAAATAATCAGAATTACACAGCATGTAGCTCTTCCACTGTCACTTCTTTCTCATAACACAATGCGTTTGAGATTCATCCATGTTGTTGCATGAATCAGTAGTTTGCTTCTTTTCGTGCTGAATAATGGTCCATTGTGTGGATGTACCAGAGCTTATTTTTTCCCCAGTAGACGTTTGGCATGTTTCAAGTTTGAAGTGATTATGAATAAAGCCACCATAAACATTCACATACAGAGTTTTGTTAACATAAGTTTTCATTTATCTTAAGTCCCACCTAAAATGGGATTGCTGAAACACATGGTAAGTGTACATTTCCTTTTACAAAGAGTTGCAAAACTGTTTTCCACAATAGTTATATAAGTTTGCATTCCTGCCAGCAATGCATGTGAGTTCTAGTTGCTCCGCCTCTTTACTAGCACTTGCAACTGTCAGTTTTCCCCCCATTTTGTATTTCAGTTATTCTATAGTTGTATAGCAATATCTCAATTGTGGCTTCAACTTGCCTTTTCCCTAATGACTAATAATAATGTTAAGCATCTTATTTGCTTATTTGCCATCTGCATAGCTTTTTGGTGAAGTGTCTTTTAAAAATCTTTTACCCATTTTTTATTAGGTTGTTTGTTTTCTTATAACTGAGTTGGAAAACTGTTACATATTTTGGATTCAAAGACTTTATGGTTTGCAAATATTTTCTCCTATCCTGTGGCTTATGTTTTCATTCTTTTAACAGTGTCTCTTGAAGAACAGAAGTTTTCAGTTTTTATAAGGTCCAGTTGATCAATATTTTCTTTCATAGATCTTACTTTTGATGCCATATCTAAGGAATCTTTGTTTAACTCAAGGTCACAAAGATTTTCTCATGTGTTTTCTCTAGAAATGTTATAGTTTAATATTATATATTTAAGCCTATGGTCCATTTTCAGTTTTATGCTTCTTTTAAATTAGTTGTCTTTTAAGTCCAGAGAAGCCAAAGGCATGAGGAGAGATTTGACCTAACTAACCCTTGTAAGAAGTTGGTCTTCTGACAGTCAGCTCATTACTACATAGGAAGCCACTGTTGGGATGTAATGGTTAAATATTAGGCTCTGACATCAGATACCTTGAGTCTGAATCAGTTTTTCATATCCTAAGTTATAGCATACGGTGATTACTTATACTTTCTGATCCTCAATTAAATGAATTATTAATTAGCAAAGCTGAGATTAGGACTATAGCATTTGAGCTCTATCACAAAGATTGGTTCTGAGTGATAAAGACAAGAACTTTTAGTGCGGGAACCTATTCTAAACAATCCAGGAAAGGTGGTCAGAGTGGTTTGCCACTCAACACTAGAAAAATAAATGAAGGTATGAGATCAAGCTACTTGTATGTCCCATACTGCATGTGGCCATCTTTCTGCCTGGGCTCTCACTGTTTTCCCTGGATCTGAGTTAAACTGGACCATTAGGTATCTTGAGTTCTTCCTGCTGCTCAAATACACTCACTCAATTATATGTGCCACTGCTTTACCAGCTCTCCATCTTCCCAGGCTCTCCATCTCTCCACCTTTTGTTTGCAAGGAGCACCTATCAGGCTCCTTAGTTTGTCTGGATACTTTCTTCCAACAAAGAAACCCACATCATTATCCAAAGGGGAGACTTACAAATTCAGAGCTAGATATGATCAAAAATGTTTACTTTGTGTGTCCCCAGACTCCAGGCAAGCTTATGCTAAAATCTGGAAAACAGATATCCCACTATTAAATGAGAGGCAAAGTGGCTTGGGGGCTGGGTGTGGGAGCACATGGGTTTTAGATGTGGATTTGGGTTCAAATCACAATTCTGGCTCCTATTGTGCCACCCTGGGTAAAGCACATAACTGCTTAGACTCAGTTTCCCAATCTCAGAGTGAAAGATATTAAAAACTTTACTTGCTTTTGTGAGCATTAAATGATATAATAACTGTATGTGAAATACTTGGTACATTGTGGCAACTTTCATGATTATGATGGTGAAGTTAGCTCTGCTTTTCTCAATCACCATTTCCAGAATTCACAACCCTCATTCACAGGAACTCTCTCCTTTCTAATCAAAAGCCCCCTGCTGCTGGCCCAGCTCACTTCTGATGATCACATCCAGTCAATGGCCCTCAGACTATCAAATAGGAGTTGAGAACATCCTAATGGCTTTTAATTCTTTGAAAACTACATGCGTGTGTATAGTGCAACCCACTTGTGAAGAACTTGTAGCAGGTCAATTACTGTAAATGCCCTAAACAGCCTCAGTTGATTTTCATGTGTGCTCTGAAGTTATGATTAATAGAGGTTTTGTTTAAAAAAGAAAGCATGGGGGGGCGGGACCCGTGGTGGTGGTGGGATGAACTGGAAGATTGGGATTGACATATATACACTAATGCATATGAAATGGATAACTAGTAAGAACCTGCTGTATAAAAATAAATAAATAAAATAAAAAATTAAAACAAGAAAGCATGTCTAGGAAAGAGAAAGAAAACATTGCTGTTTTCATTGCTGTCAATGAAAACATTGATAACTTTTGTCAATATCCTGACTTATGAGGCTGCAAAATGTTCTCTACTGGCAACTCCCCGTGTCTGGCTACACACTACTTCCGGAGTAAGTCGCTACTTGGGTGAATACATCACATCTATTTGTTGGGATGCTTGGAGGGAATCAGCTGGGAACATCTTGTTTCAGCATAAATTTTTTCCCGTGTTGCCTAGGCTGAAAATGCTACTTTGTATTCCTGGCTGACGGGCTATCGCATGTAACTTAATCCTGTGCAGCCCTGGTGACTCACCACAGCTCTTTGGGGCTTAGCTTTGAACTCCCTTGACTTTGAGGTTACAGACATCAATCCTTCTGAGTAGCTTTACCTTCATTTCTGGAGCACTTGTGTGCATATCTAACCCCTGTGTGCACATGAGTATTCATTTGCCTGCAAGTCTTAAAAATGCTAATGGGAAACTGGGTTAGAATTCTACAGGCCAGACTCCAACCTCAAATATTAATCAGGCCTGGGTAGCCGAGGGGAGCCTTGGCCATTGTAGGGAGAAGGCATATGCTCGCCCTGAAGCACCGCAAGGCAAACTACTCGAAATCAAACCCTTATTTTAAAACATTTCACTCACCAGCAAGCTGTTCATTTTTCTCAGGTGTACATTCTTGTTTTTGATTAGACAGAAGCAGTGATCTGATCAACTTTTCAATTGAACAAGAAACAAAACAAGACACGGCCAATTCACATCGTGTTTCTTGAATGGCTTTTGATAGAAATTTACTTCTCTGAATTTCATTCTTATTCATTCAATGTGACCTCAAAGATGCTTTTTCTGTCCTCTCCTATTCACCTTGACCTCTCTTCCCCTACAAACTTTTTCTTCCCAGAACACTTTCTTATATGCTGAGGAATTATTTAAAGATTGAATCAAAAGTTCAATACTCTAGAGTTCCTTCTTATGAGCTCTGGACAGTCCCTGGCCAGGGGTCTCAAAGGAGTCTCTCTGAAGGGCACCTCCTCTGCCATGACATGCCAGGTGGATGCCCTGAACCCAGCCAGCACAGCCAGCCCCTGGCCTAGGAACGACAGTCACAGTGTGTTCACTCTACTCCGGGGTCCTGTGCAAGCACAGCTCCCTTATCCTTGATGGCCCTCATCTATCCTTTAAGCCCTTTCATAATGTCAAGCCCTGTGCTAGGTAGGTACTTTCATTTCTGACAGTGCATTTGATCTCAGTTTGTCCTTACAACTATATGTGACTTTGGTAATATTGCCACCCCCATTTTAGGGATAAAGATGACCCAGCTAGAAAGCAATAAAATCAGAATTTGAATCCAGATCTTAAGACTCCAAAGCTTACCTCTTTTCCTCTGAATCTTACTGCCTTTAAATTGTCATCCAATTTCGTTCCAGGAAAATAAGGTTTGTTTCCAAGAAAATGTTCCCCTCCCTGGGGAGAGAGATGAACTTACAGGGCAGTTGGAGCATAACCTTAAATTAACAAATGAAAAATGGAAGCCCAGAGGGCCTTTGTAACTTCCCCGAGGTCACAGCTGTTGAGGGGTTGAGCTGGGACTTGGGTTTGTGCCTTGTTGATTCTAAGTATCACACTACCATTGCATGTACCAAGCTGGATGCCTTGCCCAGTCTAGGGGTTGAGGAGACTAAGGCTCAAAGTCAAAGGAATAAAGCCAAACCCACACCACTCCCTCCTGGAGGAAACTGCTGCTTTGATACAGAAGGTCACCAGGTCCTAATACATTTTGTGCCCGTAATACGATCTCTCCACCATTTCTAAACTCATTATGCTTTATTTTGCCTCTTCACATTCCGATTTGAGACAATTTTATCAGGAACATGGAGAAGAAAAAACAACAAAGTACCCACAACTGACATGCAAAGTACAAACAACTCTGAGGTTTTCTTAGATTTCTGTTAAATATGCATCCTACAATTTGTGGAAGAGCCTTTCACATTTTATCTAGAGTGACCTGGTCTTGTCACAAAATGTGATTGGAGTAACCTCAGAAACATACTATTCCAGGCCCTAGCCATGGTCGCTGTTATTTGAGGGTAAGAAGGAGAGAAAGTAGGAGTGAACTATATTTGATGGAGATATTTCCATCTCTTCAACAATATTTTTTTTAGAACAAACTCCCTATTAATGCAATGAGTTATAGAACAATATATGAAATACGATTTTAGTTTGGATCTTCCTAATTGGTGTCCCCATAACCTACTAATGATTTGTCTCTTCACAGAATCTGTCCTCCAAGGGCACCTACACATCAAAAGGCCTAAAAGAAAAAGAAGCATTTCTTGTCATTAAACCAAGTTTTCATTCTGGAGAAATATCTCCAAGAAGAAGAATGAACAGCATGGAGATGATGGCCTAGTCCCCCAGACTCTCATCTTAATTTGTAAGGAAATGGACTGACCGAATCCATACCACAGATATATTGACTGAATTAGATTGGCAAGGATTTCATAACTAGTAGCTGAGCCTCCACCCCAGCTGAACTGTGGGAAATCTCCCGTCAGTGCAATATATGTTTATGTATTCATTCAACAAATGCCAAGCACTCTTCAATTAAGTGTTGGGGATATATCAGTAAACAAAACTGACAAAAAAAAAAAACACCAACCAAACAAGCAAAACAACCTTGCCCCCTTTGTTAGATAAATAAGGAGAAAAAAATAACAGATTAGGTGATGATAAGCACCATGATGAAATGAAAGTGGTAAAGCAAGTCCACAGTGTAGTCAGTAGAGGAAGAAGCTACTCATCCTCTGGGACCCAGTCCAATGTCTGTCTACCTGTGTGTGCTCCTCCTCATTGGTTGCCATAGTCTCCAGAATGCTCTTTGCCTTGGTCAGATGCATCCCAGCCCAGAGATTTCCATCTCTAAGCAGACTTCACTGAACTCAGCTGTGTCCATACTCCTGGATTCATGTGTCCAACTGCTCCCCAGCTTCTTTCCTTTTCCTGGTATCCATTTCCTTGCTCTTGCCTCTACTATTTCTCACTCTGCTCCAACCCTTGAGCTCTCCTACATGGTCCTACATGTGAGTCTTTCTGGTTCCCAGCTGTCCTAGCTTTGTTTTCTATTTCCTGCCCCAAGCCTACCATTTGAACGTGATGGTCCCCAAGGTCCCCAGGGAAGGGTTTCACTTTACTCTGTTTTTGGCCACACCCCAGTTTTATAACTCCAGCAGAAGTCTGTGACTAATGCCCACACAAAGCTTGCTCTAACATCTGTCTCCAGGATCTGTCAGTAAATGGAAAGGAAAGGATTATTTACAAATATATTAAAGCAAAGAAATAGCCACTTCCTATTCATACACATATAAGTGGTCCTTTTATTAAGTCATCATCTGAAAGAGTGTGAACCTGCCTTGGGCATCACCTCCACAATGTTTTGTTACCCCACAAGTTGAAATTCATTCACAGAGCAATACTCCCACAGAGATGCAGCTGCCCTGTTTTTTTCAGCCATATGCCTAATGTGCTCTGAGTTTCTTTAAGTCCTTTCCTTCAACAATATCTTGCCATAGCCAGGTTGCTTGGGTTAATTATATCTTCTTACATTTAAAATAATTTACTTTCTAAATCCACTTTAAATATGCACCCTTTAGAATCAGAATGATCGTCTCCCCCATCTGGAGATGTCATATAACTAGATGGCTAAATGGCTTTTCAGATGCACTAATCACTTTATAGCTATCTCTGCCAGAGCTGTCTCATTCATTCTCTCATCACAGCCATGGCTGTTGCTGCTCACTGATACCACTGCCCTATGTCCAAGCTATGCTTGTCCTTTTTGGCTATGGAATTGCCCTTTTCAGACAACTCCTGGTATCCACAGATTTTTTGAGGCATTGGGTTTGGATCATTTCCAATGAACTATTAAAATCTACACCACTTCTCCAGGTGAGGAAACCTATCCTGTGACAGTTACTGATGAAATTCAATAATATATTATGTAAACTTCAAATTAGCACATTTTTATTCCTTGTTTTTCAATAAATACATTTTACATAGAAGTTAAATTGAAGAACTCCCAGTTATACAGTCGGTTCTGAATACACATGCATTCAACTACCCACCTTCATTTCAAGAGTAAGTTTATAATGGGCTGAATGTTTGCTCTGGCGTCTGCACAGACCATATCTCCAACCCCTGTGGCACTACATGTTCTTGTGTTTAAATAGTAGATTCGAAGTAAACAAGAATAGCACAGTGACTGAAAAAGCAAAGAAAGAGAATTTGAGTAATTTCAGTTTTATTATTCTATGTGACCCTTTGGAGTATTTGTCTGTGTTTAATATTTAAAACAATGAAGCAGTGTAAACTCTGAGGTCTAATATTTTTGCTGGTAACTACAGATCTTAGTTCACATATGAAATACCTTACTGAATTTGAACAATATCTTTAAAACTGAAATTTATTCATTTAAATTCTTAACTGTTTTAAAACTAAAATATGAATTAAGAAAAAATAGGTTTTATTAAAATTAATTTATTAGACAGTCATGTACATTAAAATTATTATATTAGACTATTATCAAAGGATCAAAGTTCAAACTATTAAGTGTGTATAAAAGTGTGGAATAAATAGTTGTGTCTTTTTTTGTCCAGAAGGAACATGGAGGAAGGAGGTAATGACAATATTCATTCATAATTACTCTGAATTTGGAAAAAAAAATTTGAAGTGGAGAATCAGCATAAAATGACATTGACCTAGCAAAGCTCAACAGCAAACAATTTAAAAATCCAGCAGAGACAGTGAATCAGCATCTATGTCTATCTTAAAATATGTAGTGCCTTTAACATCACATGTAGCTTCATCTCATGATTGTCACTGAAAATAATTTTGTTGTATACAGCAGGGGGTATTAAAAAGTTATACGTTCCGGGCTTCCCTGGTGGAGCAGCGGTTGAGAGTCTGCCTGCCAATGCAGAGGACGCAGGTTCATGCCCCGGTCCGGGAAGATCCCACATGCCTCTGAGCGGCTGGGCCCATGAGCCATGGCCACTGAGCCTGCACGTCCGGAGCCTGTGCTCCACAACGGGAGAGGCCACGACAGTGAGAGGCCCGTGTACCGCAAAAAAAAAAAAAAAAAAAGTTATATGTTCCAGGTGTCAAATATGCTAGATACACCACAGAATCACAGTTGCTCTAATTTTCATTTCCTTAATTAATGTAAGACTGAGCATATTTTCACATTTACTGGTTATTCAGGTTTCCTCTTTTATGAAATGTCTGCTAAATCCTGTAGCTATTAGTCTATATAGTTTAAATATCAATTTATACAAATTCTTCACATATTCTTAATATTAATTCTTTCATCCATAAGCATATATCTCTATCCCTAATTGCCTAGGTCATGTAGCACTGTTTTGGGAGATTCTGTGAGGCTATCTTTTTGTTAATGATTTTTAAATTTATTGTATTATGGAATTAAACTCTATGACAGCAATTGCTTGATATTGAAGTTTATATTTCTTCATAAATTTCTTCTATAATTTTTATGTAATGAAATTACTTATTCTAAATAATACTTATTTTTTCTTAGAGTCTATTTTTTCTTTCATTAATAATATTACACTAGGCCTTCCTCTTCCAACAAAGATGAAAAAACAATTACTGGATTTATTTACCTTCCTTTCTGAAAAAACAAAACAAGACAAACAAACATAAAAGAAGCAATAATTTTCAAGTCACTAGACAGCAGGTAATGTAGAAGAGTGCTCCCTGATAAATAGGGAAGAAAATGAAGTGAGGAACTGGTCTAGTTTACTGACTTCAGAGTTCCCAGGGTGCTATGCAGGAAAAAAAACAACAACAAAAAAACAAAAGCAAAAAAAACTTGGGTAGAGTTTGGCAGACTCTCTGAGTAAAAGAAAGAGTCACAAGTCGGGGGGGAGAATAAGGTGGTTAGAGTTCACAGGACAGAGTACTGAAGAGGAGGGAAATACAAAAAGAGAACTCCACCATCTTAGCAGTTCCTTCTTAAGTATTCAGCTGAATACTGATAAGCACAGGCATGGGAGAAAAAGACTTGAGGCTGGGGAAAGATCAACCCAGAAAGAATTTGGAAGAACAGTGAGCAAACTTACACTGGGCAGAGAATATTTCCTTTTCCCATCAACCAGACTGGAAAAAATTATAATTCATGTGTCTTTTGGTAAAATACTATTAAATATCTTTCCTCAGTAGTGGAGAATAATTAGTGCTATAGACCAAGTGCTGCTCTTGTCCCTCCTAACAAAGAAAAGTTAAAACTCAAAGGACCAAACTATTTCCAGGTAACAAGGCTCTAGACTATTTTAAGAGAGCAAAAAATATTCAGGACCCAGGGTAAAATATATAATATCTGACAACCAAGAAAAGAAATTATAAGGCATGAGAAGCCGGAAAATGCAAACCAAAATGAGAAGGAGAACCAGTCAATGAAAACAAACTGAGAACATGACAAGATGTTAGTATTAGCAGACCAGACATTAAAACAATTATAACTGTATTCCATGTTCACAAAGTAGAGTCATGAAAGATGTAAAAAAGATACACGTGGAACATCTATAGATGAAAACCAAAATTTGTGAAATGAAAATTACATTGTACAAGATTAATGGCAGCTTAGTTGCTGCAGAAATAATCAGTACATTTAAAAGATAGTAATAAAAACTATCTAAAATAAAAGAGAAAAGAGAATAAAATAAAATAATGAACAGAGCATCAGAAAACTAATATGAGAATTAGCTGCCTAATATACATAATTACAGTCCCAAAAGGAGAAGAGAGAGATTGGGGGCCTTCAAATATTAGTTTATAGCTCCAAATTTTCCAAATTTGATGCAAACTATAAACTCACAGATCCAAGAAATTCAACAAGCCCCAAGCACACAACACATGAAGAAAACTATACCATAGCACATTATAACCGCATTTCTCTAAATCAGTAATAATTAGAATAATCTCAAAAGTAGCCAAAGAAAGCAGACACATTATATACAGAGAAAAAGAAAAGATAAAAATGACAGCAGATGGGCTTCCCTGGTGGCACAGTGGTTGAGAGTCTGCCTGCCGATGCAGGGGACACAGGTTCGTGCCCCAGTCCAGGAAGATCCCACATGCCACGGAGCGGCTGGGCCCGTGAGCCATGGCCGCTGAGCCTGCATGTACAGAGGCTGTGCTCTGCAACGGGAGCAGCCACAACAGTGAGAGGCCTGCGTACTGCAAAAAAAAAAAAAAAAAAACTAAATGAATCCAAAAGAAGGCATAAAGGAAAGAATAAAAAAACAAAGAATCATTGGAGCAATGTTTAAAAATAATATAATAGGTTTATATCTAATTATATCAATAATTACATTAAATGTAAATGCTGTAAACACAACAATTTGAAGGCAGAGATTGTCAGTTTGGATAAAAAAATAAGAACGACTGTAAATTTACTATAGAAATGTACCTTTAAAATTTTTATTTTCACATCGTTATTGGAGTATAATTGCTTTACAAAGGTGTGTTAGTTTCTGCTTTATAACAAAGTGAATCAGTTATACATATACACATGTTCCCATATCTCTTCCCTTCTGTGTCTCCCTCCCTCCCACCCTCCCTATCCCACACCTCTAGGTGGTCACAAACCACCTAGCTAATCTCCCTGTGCTATGCAGCTGCTTCCCACTAGCTATCCACTTTACGCTTGGTAGGGTATATATGTACATGCCTCTCTCTCGCTTTGTCACAGCCTACCCTTCCCCCTCCCCATATCCTCAAGTCCATGCTCTAGTAGGTCTGTGTCTTTATTCCCGTCTTACCCCTAGGTTCTTCATGACATTTTTTTTTCTTAAATTCCATATATATGTGTTAGCATACGGTATTTGTCTCTCTCTTTCTGACTTACTTCACTCTGTATGACAGACTCTAGGTCCATCCACCTCACTACAAATAACTCAATTTCATTTCTTTTTATGGCTGAGTAATATTCCATTGTATATATGTGCCACATCTTCTTTATCCATTCATCTGTTGATGGACACTTAGGCTGCTTCCATGTCCTGGTTATTGTAAATAGAGCTACAATGAACATTGTGGTACATGACTCTTTTTGAATTATGGTTTTCTCAGGGTATATGCCCAGTAGTGGGATTGCTGGGTTGTATGGTAGTTCTATTTGTAGTTTTTTAAGGAACCTCCATACTGTTCTCCATAGTGGCTGTATCAATTTACATTCCCACCAACAGTGCAAGACTGTTCCCTTTTCTCCACACCTTCTCCAGCATTTATTGTTTCTAGATTTTTTGATGATGGCCATTCTGACCGGTGTTAAATGATATCTCATTGTAGTTTTGATTTGCATTTCTCTAATGATTAGTGATGTTGAGCATCCATTCATGTGTGTGTTGACAATCTGTGTATCTTCTTTGGAGAAATGTCTATTTAGGTCTTCTTCCCATTTTTGGATTGGGTTGTTTGTTTTTTTCTTATTGAGCTGCATGAGCTGCTTGTAAATTTTGGAGATTAATCCTTTGTCAGTTGTTTCATTTGCAAATATGTTCTCCCATTCTGAGGGTTGTCTTTTGGTCTTGTTTATGGATTCCTTCACTGTGCAAAAGCTTTTAAGTTTCATTAGGTTCCATTTGTTTATTTTTGTTTTTATTTCCAGTTCTCTAGGAGGTGGGTCAAAAAGGATCTTGCTGTGATTTATGTCATAGAGTGTTCTGCCTATGTTTTCCTCTAAGAGTTTTATAGTGTCTGGCCTTACATTTAGATCTTTAATCCATTTTGAGTTTATTTTTGTGTATGGTGTTAGGGAGTGTTCTAATTTCATACTTTTACATGTACCTGTCCAGTTTTCCCAGCACCACTTATTGAAAAGGCTGTCTTTTCTCCACTGTATATTCTTGCCTCCTTTATCAAAGATAAGGTGACCATATGTGTGTGGGTTTATCTCTGTGCTTTCTATCCTGTTCCATTGATCTATATTTCTGTTTTTGTGTCAGTACCATACTGTCTTGATTACTGTAGCTTTGTAGTATAGTCTGAAGTCAGGGAGTCTGATTCCTCCAGCTCCATTTTTTGTTCTCAAGATTGCTTTGGCTATTCGGGGTCTTTTGTGTTTCCATACAAATTGTGAAATTTTTTGTTCTAGTTCTGTGAAAAATGTCCGTGATAGAGATTGCATTGAATCTGTAGATTGCTTTGGATAATATAGTCATTTTCACAATGTTGATTCTTCTTCCAACCCAAGAACATGGTATATCTCTTCATCTATTTGTATCATCTTTAATTTCTTTCATCAGTGTCTTATAATTTTCTGCATACAGGTCTTTTGTTTCCTTAGGTAGGTTTATTCCTAAATATTATTTTCTTTTTGTTGCAATGGTAAATGGGAGTGTTTTCTTAATTTCTCTTTCAGATTTTTCATCATTAGTGTATAAGAATGCCAGAGATTTCTGTGCATTAACTTTGTATTCTGCTACTTTACCTAATTCATTGATTAGCTCTAGTAGTTTTCTGGTAGCATCTTTAGGATTCTCTATGTATAGTGTCATGTCATCTGCAAACAGTAACAGCTTTACTTCTTCTTTTCCAGTTTGGATTCCTTTTATTTCTTTTTCTTCTCTGATTGCTGTGGCTAGAACTTCCAAAGCTATGTTGAATAAGAGTGGTGAGAGTGGGCAAACTTGTCTTGTTCCTGATCTTAATGGAAATGGTTTCAGTTTTTCACCATTGAGGACGATGTTTGCTGTGGGTTTGTCATATATGGCCTTTATTATGTTGAGGAAAGTTCCCTCTGTGCCTACTTTCTGCAGGGTTTTTATCATAAATGGGTGTTGAATTTTGCCAGAAGCTTTCTCTGCATCTATTGAGATGATCTTATGGTTTCTCTCCTTCAATTTGTTAATATGGTGTATCATGTTGATTGATTTGCATATATTGAAGAATCCTTGCATTCCTGGAATAAACCCCACTTGATCATGGTGTATGGTCCTTTTAATGTGCTGTTGGATTCTGTTTGCTAGTATTTTGTTGAGGATTTTTACACCTATGTTCATCAGTGATATTGGCCTGTAGTTTTCTTTCTTTGTGACATCTTTGTCTGGTTTTGGTATCAGGGTGATGGTGGCCTCATAGAATGAGTTTGGGCGTGTTCCTCCCTCTGCTGTATTTTGGAAGAGTTTGAGAAGGATAGGTGTTAGCTCTTCTCTAAGTGTTTGATAGAATTTGCCTGTGAAGCCATCTGGTCCTGGGCTTTTGTTTGTTGAAAGATTTTTAATCACAGTTTCAATTTCAGTGCTTGTGATCGGTCTGTTCATATTTTCTAAGAAATGTACTTTTAAAATGAAGACATAATCTGGGCAGTGTATAAACATGGAAAAGGATGTACCATATGCTAACACTAGTATTATATTAATCTATTAATATAAGACAAAGTAGATTTCAGAATAAAGAATACTAACAAGGATAAAGAAGTTCATTTCACAGTGATTCACAATTCACCAAGAGAATACAATGTTTCTCTTAACAGAGCTTCAAACTACATGAAGGGAAAAAAAAAAGAACTATAAAGAGAAATAGATAAATTCACAAATAATATAAGAGATGTCAATAATTCTATCAATATTTAAGGGCATACTAGACCATAAATTAGTAAGGATATAGGAGATTTCAACATCATTATCAACAAATGTGACCTAATTGCAAATTATGGAATATTCCACCCAACAAATGAAGAATTCATATTTTCTTCAAATGTACCAGAACATTTACCAAGATAAATCCTGATCTGGGCCATAAAACATATGTCAATAAAACTAAAAGGAGTCAAGTCATTCAAAGCATGTTTTCCAACTAAAATGGGATTAAATTAGAAATCAGTAACGTAAAGCTTTCTGGATAATTCTCAAATATTTGGAATGCAAATAACACATGTTTGAATTATATATAGTTCATAAAGAAATCAAAAGAGAAAAATATTTCGAACTAAATGAAAATGAAAACAGAATATATCAAAATGTCATGCCAATAAAAAATACTTAGAGGAAAATTTATAATACTAAATACCTATGTTAGAAAATTTTTAAAAATGATCTCAAATAAATGGCTTCAGCTTCCAATTTAAAAAAACTAGAAAGTGAATAAAAAATTAAGTCCAAAGTAAGCTGAAGAAAGAAAATAATAAAGATCAGAGCAGAAACAGATGAAGTAAAAATTGGAAATACAGCAGGAAAAAAATCAATGAAACCAAAGTCTGGTACTTTGAGATCAATAAAAATGATAAAAGTTCTAGCCAGGCTGATAAAGAAAAAGAAATAAGAAGTAGATTGCCAGTGTCAAAAATGAGAGAGGATGGGCTTCCCTGGTGGCGCAGTGGTTGAGAGTCCGCCTGCCGATGCAGGGGACATGGGTTCGTGCCCCGGTCTGGGAAGATCCCACATGCCGCAGAGCGGCTAGGCCCGTGAGCCATGGCCACTGAGCCTGCGCATCTGGAGGCTGTGCTCCACAACGGGAGAGGCCACAACAGTGAGAGGCCCGCGTACCGCAAAAAAAAAAAAAAAAAAAAAAAAAATGAGAGAGGTGACACCAGTACAGTTTCCACAGTTATTAAAAGAATTATCAGAGAATATTGTGAACACTTCAATGCCAAAAAATTCAACAACCTGGAGTAAATGTACAAATTCCTTGAAAGATACAAACTGCTAAAGCTTACCAGGAAGAAATATATTTTGTATAGCTCTGTATCTGTGAGAGAAATTGAAAATGTTATTAAAACTTTTCAATAGGAAGGAAGGCATGAATAAGGAAAGGAGGGAGGAAAGGCAAGAGAGAGAACGGGGGGAGAAAGAGAAGAGAGGAGACAGAAGAGAAGAGAAGAGAAGAGAAGAGAAGAGGAGAAAGAAGGGAACTGAGAGAGAAAGAAAGAATACTTCAGGGCCAGATTACTTCACTGGTAAATTCTATTAAATATTTAAGGAAGAAATAATATGAATTCTAGAAAAAGTCTTGCAGAAAATTGCAGAAGTTAGAATGCTTTACAACACATTCTATGAGGGCAACCTTATTTCAACTCAAACTGAGATAAAGATATCACAAGGAAATGAAATTACAGACCAATATCCCTCATGAATATAGATGCAATAATTCTAAACAAATTTTCAATTGAATCCATCTGGATGGATGAATAGATAGATAAATCATGATCACTTGTAATTTATTCTGGAAATGTAAAATTGGTCTAACACTTGAGAATCAATCAGTGTAATTCACCATATTAAGACACTAAAAAAAAAAAATCATATGATCATCACAATAGACACAGAAAAAAATATAGAATTCTTAGTGATAAATCTGACAAAAGATGTGAAAGACTTGAACACTGAAAACTACAAAGCATGGCTGAGATAAATTGAAAGAGACCTAAATAAACGGAGAGACATATCTTGGTCATGGGTTGGAAGACTCAGTATTGTTTAGATGTGAATTCTGTCCAAACTGATCTATAGATTCAATACAATCTCAGAATTTCAAAATTCCAGCAGGGGTTTTGAAGAAACTGACAAGATATTTTAAAAATTTATATGGAAATGTAAAGGACTTAAAACAGCCAAAACACTTTGAAAAGGAAGAACAAAGTTAGAGGACTAATACTATCTGTATTTGTTTCCTCTTGGTGCTATAACAAATTACCACAAACTGTGGCATAGAACAATACGATCTTACCTTACAGCTCTGGAAGTCAGAAGTCTGAATTAAGTCTTATAGGGCTGAAATAAAAGTAGACAAGTACTGTGCTCCTTCTGGAGGATCCAGGGGAGAATTCATTTCCTTATCTTTTCCAGCTACTAGAGGCTCCCTGCATTCCTTGGCTTATGGCTCTTTTGTCCATAAGATTTTTGATAAAGGTACAAAAGCAATTCAGTGTTCAGGGAATAGTCTTTTTGAGGAATAATGTTGGAACAATTGGATATCCACATGCAAAAATACCCAAAAAATTATGACCTATGTCTTGCACTAGGTACAAAAATTAGGCCTAAATGTAAAATTTAAAACCGTAAAACTTCCAGAAGAAAACATAGGGAAAAATGAATTAGGCAAACATGTATTAAATACAATACCAAAAGCATGATTCATAAAAGAAAATAAAATTGATAAATTGTTCTTCATCAAATGTTTAAAAATCTTCTCTGCAAAAGAGAATATAAAGAAAAGCTACAGAGTGGGAGAGAATATTTGCAAAACGCAAAAGGCTTGTATCCAAAATATATATGAACTCTCAAAACTCAATAAAAATAAAACAACTGAACTTTATAGATATAACAAAAGATTTGAACAGACACTTTACCTAAGAAAATCTATAACTGGCAAATAAGCACGTGAAAAGATGCTCAACAACATTAGTCCTTAAGGAAATGCAAGTTTAAACCACAGTAGGATACTACCCGTATATTAGAATGACTAAAATGAAATAATTGGCCATACCAAGTATTGGCAAGGATATGGAGGAACTAGAAATTTTATGCACTGCTTTTGGAAATGTAATGGTGCAAGAAGTTTAGAAAACTGTTTTTCAGATTTGTAAAATGTTATACATTCACCTACCTATGTTCCAGCCATTCTATTCCTAGGCATTTACTCAAAAGAATTGAAAGTATATGACCATACAAAAACTTGTATATAAATATTCTTGCAGCTTTTTTTGTAGGAGCCAAAAACTGGAAACAACCAAATACCCATCCACAGGTGAATGACAAATTGTACTATGTCTTATACTGGAATACTATTCAGCAATAAAAATGAACTGTTCATTCCAAAAATAGTGGATGAGTCTCAAAAATAATTATGCTTAGCGAATAAAGCCAGAAAGAAAAAAGAAAGCACATATTATTTACTTACATTTTATAGAAACTTCTAGAAAAATAAAAACTAAGCTATAGTGACAAAAAGTAGATCAATGGTTGCCAGGGTATGGAGGGGCTGAAGGGAGACATTAGAGGGGGACACAAGTAAACTTTTGTGGGTTTACTTTCTTTATTATGGTGATGGTTTAACAGGTATGTACAAATGTCAGAATGTATTAAATTATACATACATGCACTTTATTGTATGCCAATCACATATCAATAAAACTGTTCAAAAAATTGTTATGCCAGTTTTCCTTTGGTAAGCTTTTTTGCCTAATATTTCTCCTTTGTTCCCCTTTACTTTCAATTTTTCTGTCTCGTGAACCTTGGGTATGACTCATAAATAACATATACTTGGATTTATTTTTATTTCTGAAAATCTGTCTTTAACAGGAGGATTTAATTCATTTTTGTTTGTTATCCTTACTGATTTGGTACATATCTATTATCATCTTGGGCTTTCAAATTACTGTACTTTTTAATTTGTTCTTTTACATTCCTTTCCTGTCTTTTATAAAGTGTTCTTTAGTCATTTTTATTTATTCTATCCCTACTGTATTCAATCCCTTTTTTTTTATTAGTTATGCAATCTTTTCCCCTTCATATAGTTACTACCCTTATTAGAAAGAAAGAAAAATACACCCAATGCAAAAAGCCGAATTGACAGTACATCTTATTTTATAGCACAGTATCACCATTAGTCCATTCAACACTTCTGTACTCTTTTATGTATATATGTATGATGCATATATGTATCATAATACATATATGCATAATCCCTATTCCTCATTCCCCACTCCCACTGTTATTTGTTTAATGTGTAGTTTTCTAATGTGTCCCTATAAAAGGTAATTATTGTGCATGTATGTTTAACTTACATAAGTGTTACTGTGCTATACTTCATTCTGTAACCACATTTCCCCCAAGACCTTTTTTCTAAGGTCTACCCATGTGGTTATGTGTGTCTTTGGTCTTTTCCTTCTCACACTGCTGCAAACACTTAGAATTATCCAGCTTTTTGATATTTGCCTATCTGATGTATGTAAAGTGATATATCATTGTATTAATTCTCATTTACCTGATTAGTAATGATTATGTCTTCTGTAAATATCTCTTACCTCTTTTATACAATGTCTCTTGAGTTTTATTACTTTTCTGGTAGATTTGTAGGCATTTCTTATGTATTTTAAATATTTTATTTAAATATTTATTTAAATATTTTAGTTCCTTGACATTTTTTTCATAGTCAATCGTCTATTAACTTTACACATGGTATCCTTCCTTAAACAGAAATTCTTAAGGTATGTGTAATCAAATCCATCAATTTTTGGCTTCATAAGTTTTACCATTAACATTTTAATAGGTTTGAACATCTCCTAGGTTGGAAAGATAATTGTAACTAAATTAATTGTTTTACCCGTCACTTGTAAATCTTTAATTGATCTGGAAGATTTCACTATATATGTTTTTAAATAGCGATCAGTTTTATTTTCTTTAATGTAAGCCAGGTTTGCCAACAACTTTACCCTCATGGTCTCCATGATTGTCTGTCAAATTTCCCTGTGTACTTGGGTCTCTAAGGATCTGTTCTGTTCAGTTGTTCTATTTGTTTTTTCTTGCAGTAATGTCATACCAACTTTACTATGTGGTTTTGTAAGATACTTGCAAGATATCTTGTAAGATAAATCTCTTTTCTTTGTTGTTTTTGAAAGTTGGCTTAGCTATTTGTGAAACTTAATTCACATAAATTTCAAATAAATTATATCTAATTCCTTTTAAAATGCAGCTGGAATTTTCATTGGAATTTAAATGAATTTGTAAATTGTTAGAATCAGTATCCTTATAATTTTTTCATCATGCCACATTCAAGAGTATGAAAGACTTCTGCATTTTCAGATCTTTCCCTATGTCCTTTATTTATTTATTTTTAATACTATGATCTTTCATTTTATTATTTTTTAAATTTATTATTTATTTTATTTATTTTTGGCTGTGTTGAGTCTTAGTTGCGGCACATGTGATCTTCATTGAGACATGCGGGATCTTTCGTTGGTGCACGCGGGTTCCTCTCTAGTAGTGGAGTGTGGGTTTTCTCTTCTCTAGTTATGGAGTGCAGGCTCCAGGGTGTGTGGGCTCTGTAGTTGTGGTGCATGGGGTCCAGAGTGCGTGGGCTCTGTAGTTTGCAGCAGACGGGTTCTCTAGCTGAGGCGTGCAAGCTCAGTAGTTATGGCGCTCGGGCTTAGTTGCCCCGTGACATGTGGGATCTTAGTTCCCTGACCAGGGATGGAACCTGCATCCCCTGCATTGTAAGGCAGATTCTTTACCACTGGACCACCAGGTAAGTCCCCCTATGTCCTTTAATACAGTTCTATTTTCTATATACATCAAGAGCTTGTAAACTCATTATTAATTCCTTGATACTTACTGCTTTTGTCTCTCTTATGAATGGTATTTTAGTTTTAATATTTTCTAAACATATTTTTATGAGCTGATCTTTTATCTAGTGATCTTGTATGATAGTTACCTTAATTACAAAATTTTGTCTGGTACTTTTGTGCATTTTCTACATACACAATCAACTTGTCTGTGAATAATGACAATTTACCCCTTGCTTTCTAATTCAGTAAGCCCTATTTCTTTTCTTTCCATGTAGCTTCAGCCAAGACCATTAGTAACACCAGTCATCTAAGAACTTCACATCTTAAAGGAAATGTGTTGTCTAAAATTTCTCCACTAAATATGTTTGCTCACTATAGTTTTATCGTTAAGAAGTTCCCTTTTATCCCTAGTTTGCTAGAGTTTTTATTATACATGTGGATGATTTTCTATATCAGATAAGATAATCAGCATTTTTTAACTTATTTTTTATTGAAGTATAGTTGATTTACAGTGTTGTGTTAGTTTCTGGTGTATAGTAAAGTGATTGTTGTGTATGTATTTTTTTCATATTCTTTTCCATTATGGTTTATTACAGGATATTGACTATATACAATATACATGTGCTAAACAGTAGGACTTTGTAGTTTATTCATTCTATATATAATAGTTTGCATTTGCTAATCCCAAACTCCCAGTCCATCCATCCCCTTCCCCCCAGGTAATCAGCATTTTGAAGACAGCCTTACATTGTCTTCAGGTACCTTTTGTTATTGATTGGTTATTGCTATCAATACCACGATCATTTGTAGGTGATCTAACTTTCTTTCTAGTTGGTTTTAAGAGGTTTTTCTTTATGTTCTGAAATTCCCCTACAATGTAGTGGATGATAGGATGTTTAATGTATTCACTTTGGTTCCTCAATCTACAGATGGCCACATTTATCAGGTCTGGAAATTTCTCCCTGATTATTACATCTCCACCATTCTTTTCTTCAAGAAATTTTGTTGCACAGATTTTGAATTGTCCCAGTTATTCCTTCTTCTATCTCTTGTACTTATTTTTTTATCTCTTTATCTCTCTGTGACTCATGATGCCAATTTCTTTAGCAGTATCTTCAAGCATATTGATTCAACACTGTTCTAATGCAAGAAGATCAATTTCCATGGCCAACTTATATACTCACCACTGAAAGCTCCTGTGAGTCACCATATTTGATTTCCTGTACACAGAAACAGGAGCCTGTGGAAAGTTGACTCATCTGTGCACAGCCATGGGGGATCTGCTAAATTTGGAAAATGCTTTAGGGGAAATTGAGACTCAGTTGAAGGAGCAACACAATGAAAGAGAGCTTTAAATAAAACAAATGTTAAGTTTCCTCTGATTTGTAACAAGTAGGACAAAATGACCCCATTAAAATGTACTTGGAGGATAATTTAGCCCTGAGAATTGTATACCTGCTTTAGAAATCCATCCAAAAATATCCTTCTTAGAAAAGAATTTCTTTTCTTTTTTATCTCAACTCAATTGTCTCAAGGCTTTGCAAGGCCCTCAACGATTTATGTTTTTAGTCTAGGTCCATCTGACCAAAATCCCACAAATGGGTCAGCACACATGAACCTCTATCTGTTTCTCTTTTTTAAGTCACTCCATGCCTCCACACAACACGTGGCAAAGTGGACACCTGGGAACATGAACTTGGCTGAGAATGAGCACCTGGAGAAAATTATACTCTTCCCCCAAATGATAGCAAGATGGAGAGGGGTGGGTTCTTTACCAGCTGCTTATCAGTAACAAAAAGTTATGTAAATTAAATTTTATACAAATTTGGTAAATATTTATTGTGAGAAGAAATTTTGAAAAATAAGGTCTTTAGAAAATCTGGCTAAAAATTTTTCTGATATCCAAAAATAAAATCAGTATAAAAAGCTACTCGTGGATTCAAAATAATTTTACCATTCATAAAATTATGCAAATATGATGCATACTTACCAAAAATATGAAATTAAATTGGAAATACTTTTGAGGGGAAAATTGGTTAAAATTACCTCAAAAACTACTATATGTGGCAGAAATATTTTTATAAAATGAAATCCCTAAAGAGCTATGAAGAGGCTTTTAAATGAGTTGAATTTTAGGCAAACTAGACAAATTGATTAACAAGAGAAATGGTTTCAGCTAATTGCTTTTAGGCAAATGGATCATCATCCCATTCTAACAAGATGATATCTTCTTAAGCTACAAATATTGGGCTTCAGTTTTTTTAATGTGTGATGGAGGTCAATATACAATGTATATGAGTAGTATGTAGAGAGGTAGTGTATTAAACTACTAAGCCAAAGAGAAAAGGGGGCCTTCAAATAGCTATTATAGATAAAGACGGAATTGGGAAGATTTAAATTTTTTCACTGATTGAATTGAGGGTATAGAGGAAAAAAAATCAAGTTCAGAATGAATATCTAATGGGATAACTGGAAAACTAAAGGATCTAAGATAGAAAATCCCAAGTGTAGAGGCAGAGCCCATCAGGATACCCCGGATCAGAGATAGGAGACAGAGGTAGGAAAGGAAACACCATTGATAAGAGATGCAAAGAATAGATACTAGAGAGCAGAAACAGAGGAAGCCCAGAGGTCCTAGAGCTAAAACCAGCTACTCTTAGCTATTTTGGTAGGAAATGTGCCTGCAAATTTAGAATGGCTTTACCAAAAGTCAAAGATGGTGGCCCATAGCCCAAACAGAAAATGTCTTTTCTCTCCCTCAAACCAGAAGAGGTATCTTAAGTGGGATGATACAATGTTGATGATGTGATGAGGAGGCTGGCTCAGAGTGGGTGGATCACATGCCCCAAATGCCTTAAAGAAGACTGAGCTAATGGGCAGTGGTAAAACAGAGCGCCTGGAGAAAAATGTAATAATCTTTTGATTGTTGAAATTATCATTAATAATAAAATAATTCTGATTGTTCTGATTTGTTGGTGAAGCAGACTTCTGTGTGGTAGGGGCAAGGAGGATGGAGAAGTTTTTACTCAAGAAGCAAGTGGCCATAACCATAGTCTGAGTTGGAGAAACCTCCCCATTTGTACTCTTGGATGCCAGCTTCAGAGTGATTCAGAAAGCAAGCTCCTAGATGCTGCAAGTAACTGGTGAGTAATCTGTGCTCCTCATGGGAGTTTTTCTGTCTCCATCACTTTTCTCTCCCTTTCCCTACTCCCATCCAAGCCTGGCTTTGGTGGCCTTCACCTGAGCCTCCATTGCACCCTGCCCTTCTCTATCTTATAGTCCCTGAATGTCAAGTGTTCACTTGTTTACTTCTCTTTCTCCGTCACTACACTATGAGCTTCTGGAGGACAGGGACCTCTGTTTTTCGCCTTTGTATCCCAAGGACCAGTGCCCAGGGTGGAAGACAATGATGAAAGAATGAAGAGACAGGAATAGCTGGATGGATAAATGAATGTGTAGAGGAGTAACTCACACATACACACATAGACACACACATATGCAAGCACCAGGCACACAGACTACTGGTGTGTTCCTCTGATGCTTAGCCTTGGGCCAGGTCTCTCTGTGCTGTCAAACATATTCCTCAGAGAGGTTGCCTTCAGCTGTCAACAGTTTCAGCTCACCATCTCTCTAACTGTCGTGTTTAATACCAGTCATGCAGATCTGGAGTATTGTCTGAGATTCCATCCCCATCTCTGGTAACTATCTTCATCCTTTCAACCTCTCCTCTTTGGTGGCTGTCCAGCATTTCCTCTCCTTTAAGAGGAGGGCAGCAGCAATTTGCTTTCTTGCCATGTTTAATGTCTTTGTCCAATATCTATTTGTCAGTTTTGTTGTATTTTTCTCTCTCTGCATTCACCTTGGATAAGGGCTTGTCCTTAGTATTTGCCTTTAGAAAAGAGAACAAGATGCCTCCTGGAGCTAGGAATTTATGCCACTTGTTCCTGCTGAACTCAGCTACATGGGAAATAGAATGCTCACACACCCATCAGAGACTGTAGGAACTGGAAACTATATGGTGAGTTTTCATCCTTCAAAGCATTTTCAAAAGCATTATTTTATTTGAGTCTCACAAGTGTAATTTAGGGCAGGTATTATCCTCTAAAAATACATCAGGGTTTTGAAAAGAGCAGTTGGCTCTGATTTGTGTTTGAGCTCTTCCTATCTGCTGGTGTGACTATGAGCAAATCATTTACTACCCTGAGCCTCTTTATTCCCACCTCTTACATTGTGATAAGTAATACCTGTCACTTTCCTATCTTTTAAGTTAGAACAAGTATATATAATAGCATGTGCCTAACCACTTCGCACAGTTTCGAAAAGGCTCAAATAAGATAGTATAGATGAGAGTTCTTGATGTCTTGAAGCCTTATAAAATCAAAAGGGATCGGAATTGTCATTACTAAAGTATTACTCTTACATGTAACATATTACCAAATTCTAGGAATGGAGACAATTCTTGATGAGCAGAACTCAAGTCTCCCAACTCCCATTCCAGGACTTCTTCCTCCCCATCCAGACTACCTGTTTCAGGTGGAGGAGCTGGACTTCTTCCACCAAGGAGAGCAGCAAACTAAGTTTCTCTCCATCTCAGTGACTCATGGAAGAGGAATTTGACTTGAGCCAGAGAAACGAAAGCAGCAGACCTCTCTAAACACCTGTGACCTATCCAAATAGTCGCTGTACAGCCAGCCCAGAGATCTGTTAAAGGGGGTAGTATGGAAATTCACATACTTCTTTTGTTTTCTTTTTGGTTTTCCATGGTCTCTCAGTCATGACTCCAAGACCTGGGCAATTTTCTGATTCACTGAATGATTCAACTCCCTTAAAAGCACTTTAGCTTACCAACAGATTCCCTTTCTGGCAAATACTTCAGTGGTTGCCATCTGAGAGCTTTCTCTTATCCTACATTTGTGAATTTTTTTTTCCACTGGGGCTGACTGTTTTTTAAGTGCTTTTATGTATTAGGCCACAATTGGCATGAGATCCCCAGTAAGAAGCAAGCTGTGGCCATGCCAATGGATTGTAAAAGGAGAGTGACCTCAGAGAGTAGCACTGAGGTTAAAGACAATCCTAAGCAAACAAAATGAAATTATATTTTCTCAATTCAAAAATAACTTGATGGAAACATCTTAGCCTCAAATCCAATTGCTTTCACCAGGAAAGTGATGAAATTGGCTCTGTTGATAAAAGCCAGCACATCTCCCCTCCCTAATTGCATCAGCTTGACCCTTTCTTCTGATTAAATGCTTATAATTTTTCTCCCAGCATGTAATTTTTTAATTATAATATGTTTGAAGAACATCAAAATTATTTGGCTGTTTGCAGGGTGATTGTTGACAGCAGAGTCAATTTGTTTTTTTCTCTGATGTGCTGAGCACCCAGTGGGTGCCTGAGAAATAATAATTGATGATAGAGGCAGAGATGTCCCTTTGGATGGGTGATGGGCTCACAGGCAATTGTGTGTGGGGAGGAGAGGGCTCTGGACTCACTGGAGGCTGCATTCCTGCATCCCCATGCATTTGGGATGGCCTAAAAGAAAGTAGAGAGATACTGGATTATGTACCCATGCTCATTACTGTAGAGAAATTTCTGCTCAAAGGCCTTCAATTAGCTCAGTTGGTTTTCCCTATGTTTGGGGATGGGATGCAGCAATCTTTTAAGAGAGAGATTCTGTTTAGAAAATATTTACTTCTCACAGTTAAAATAATCTTAAACCAAGTAAAATACACTATTTTCTGGACCAAAAAACCAACCAAAAAAATAGAACACCACCCAGATTTCTGCAATGATGGGATGAGAAAAGAAAAGATAGATTTAGGAAGAAAGAGTCTCTACAAGGGATACAAAAGGAGATCAGGATTCTATCTCCAAATTTCATCGTAATGTAGATAAATGGTTGGCCTTAAATATACTGTTCTCAAATTCTGCTTCACCTCTTACCAGCTGGGTAACTTTGAGTTATAAGCTCATCCTCTCTAACCTTGATTTCCTCACCTGTAACAGTGGTAACATCATGCACGATGATGTTTACGTGAAGATGTATCTGTAACAGAGCATCTCACACTACGCCATGATGAAAGTGCTCGGGAAGTGTTGACAATAGTTATTATATCAAGAAGTTTCTGAATCAGCATCCAGGCGCAGCCTTCTTCGTGTGAAAACTGTAAACACAGTTTAAATTCACAGCTGTCTGGACCTCTCTGAGTCTGTCCTTTCTGGAAGCAGGTGGCCAGACAAGAGGGCCTCTGGGGACTCCATCTGAAGGAGCTACTGGTCCGTACCTCTGAAGGCACAGCCCTCTGACTCAATTACCTGCTTGTCTGATCTGTGTGTTTTTTTGTTTGTATTTTTTGTTTTTCCTGGAGTCAGCCTCGTGACCCTCAGACCTGAAAAGGATACTGAAATGCCAATTCAATTTACCTAAAACTGGTGGAGCCTGAAAGCCTGGCCTACATTCACATACAGCTAATCTAATACAAATTGATTTTGGTTTTAAATCCAAGCAAGTCAGGAAATTGCTGTGGATTTTTCCAAAACACAAAGGATCCTGCTTTGCTGCAACTGCAAGTCTTCTGACTTAGGCTTCCTGGGTCCTGGTCTTTGAAGTCTTATCCATGCTCACCCCACAGCTGCTATCACTATCCCCTTAACTCCCCACCCCCAACCTACAACCCTGCAGATGCCGATCTTCATAGAGATTTCAGGAGCTCCAGACCCTGATGCCACAGCTCCCCATTCAGTTGCCCTGGGTGCCAGTTTGGCTCTATCCTTGAACCTAAAGTCTGATCACTCAGACTTATTTCTGAAGCTCCATAACCAACCATGTACTACTGTTCTGGTAACTATACCCCTGGGTATGAGCTCTTATCCAGGGTAACTTGTGACTAAGTTCCTCTAAAACAGAGAATCTGCACTGTTTGGGACCCCTATCTCCACCCACAGGACTGACTTCCTGAGTTCTGGGGCAGGGCTCAGAGCCCTACAACACAGGATCCATCCCCATTGCCTACTGCCTGCCTGTTGATCTGCTTGCTTGGGTTTCCTCCACATCCTGACATGGGGCTCCTCATTGTCCGTAATTCATTTCAGATTTCACAGATGCCAGCCTCTCGCCCAGACCAGCACTGGTTATCTATCTGCAAAAAAAAAAGCCCTTCAAAAGCATTTTTATTGAACTAGCCACAAATCAATTTTAAGGTGAATTTCTGGATATGAAGGAACGGATGGGATTCAGATGTGACCATTTAGGGGAATATGGCAAGAAAGAAATTACCGTGTCACATCTTGGAGCAAATTCGAAGTCATGCTAATTCTTCTGAGGATATGTCCAAATGCAGCAAAATAATAATATCTACTTAGTGAGGTTGGAATGATTAAATGAGATAATGACACACAATAATCACTTAACACATATTGACTGTAGTATTATGTTTTTTTTTCAAGTCCTGAATCAGCAGGATTGGAGATGGGAGAACTGAACAAGGTCAGAAGCTGGAAAAACCAGGTAACTGAGGTGGATCTGGCCTGAGGCGGGAAGGGCACATTCAGCTACTGGTCTCAGCAGGAAGTCCAGTCTAGCGGACGGCACTCTTTACCTGGAAACTATGGCAACAGCCAGCAAGAATTGGGCTTCATATGGAGATCTAAATAAGCAGACAGGTAGATAGGAAGTCAACAAGGGAATGATTAAAAGTCTTGGGTTTGAGAAAGAGATTGGGATTTCCATCCCTAATTGTATGGGAATTACATACAATTACATACAAGAATTATATAATGTGCTAATTAAAAATGGAGATTCTCTGTCATCATCTACAGAGATTTTGAATCATGCAGTCTGGGACAGGATATTCCTAACAAGTTCTTTTTTTAATTTGTATTTTATATTGGACAAGAGTTGATTTATAATGTTAGTTTCAAGTGTACAGTGAAGTAATTCAGTTGTACAAATTCTTTAGAAGATTCTGATGTGATGGCTTGAGGACCACTCTTGAGGAAACTTGAATGTAGAGAGACAGACAACAGCAAAGCAATCCTTAGGACTAGAGGAACCAAGTCATCCAGAAAGTTAATTGGAGGAAGATTCAGGTCCAAGGATTCAGTCAACACAACTGTAGCACTATTCTGAGCCTCAGGAAACAAGGCAAATCCCCCCCCCCCACTCCTTTTGACTATTAGGGGAATCAAGCCACCCAAGATGGGGTAGGAAGGTTTCAGGAAAAAAAAGAAAATGAGTCAAATAAAAAATGTTTTTCTAAGCTCAAGGAAAATAGCAAGTATTTTGATCTGATGCTGTTTGCCTCTTGCTCTCTTCATCCATTTATTCATTTATGAATTGAGTGCATCATGATTCTGGATTCTATTGTTCCAACTATGAGCTTGCTCCTGAATCTGTGAACTGCACCTAAAACTCCTCTTAAGAACTTGATATATGCAAAGTGTAATTCATCATCTTTTTGTCTCCAAATTAACTTTCTCCCCTAAGAGAAGGTTAAGGGAGACACTTAATCTATCTATATTTGCTATAATAAGTGGTAGAAGGGCAAGGATTTTCTGGCCATTTCACACACCTTGAAACAGAGGCTTGAAGAAGCAAAGTTATGAACCCTGCAGCCCTAATTCCCAGCTTGGGGTTTGTTCCATTTTGTCCCTCACTGGTGAGCTGAGTGTCCCTAATGTGGTTTGGAAATGGGAATTGGAGAATTATCTGGGCAATCTGTCTAGTGGATAATTTGATTCAAGAAAAACATAAGGAAAGGCTCCATCACTCAAAGTCATCTGCAGCAATAGCTTGATGTATTGCCTCCAATTCCACCATTAGCAATTCATTCTTTAGAAAACATATTTTTAAATGTAAATAAATACCATTGCCAAAGTAAATAATTACAGCAAAATTTTTCAAACTGAGTTCCCAGGACCCTTTGAGGTTCCTTTGAACATTTCCCAGGACCCACCAGAGGGGACAAGGCTCACCAACCCCTTGAGTCCACCAGTCCCACCAGCTTTAATCAGAGGAACTTTTTTATCTTTTCCATGAGAAGTTTAACAGCTTCCATGCAAGAGCATTTACAGACAAGGTGCTTTACCTTTACCTTCAAAATATTAAAAATCATTTTTAAGAGTGGAAAAAACCTGGAAACAGCCTAAATGTCCATCCTCCTAAATTATACTGCTTCCACACAATGAAATGTAGGAAGCTGTTAAAAGGATGAGATAGAACTATGTGTTCTGATATGGAAATATCTGAATACATCAATAAAAGAGAAAGTCAAGTAATAGGAGAGAGTACATATGGGCTAGTTCTAAACGTGTTTAAACTACACATTTATACATTTGCATATGCACAAACTAGTTTAGGAAAAGTTCATAACTTTTAACCTGAAAATTTGGACTTGGAGTTTGGGGTGTACATTTAGTATTTCACTATATTCTGTATGAGTTCCTTTTGTTTGTTTACCATGAGCATATTTTGATCTTTGAATAAAAACTAATTTTAAAATTTTTGAAAGTGACTGCATTAAGATATCATTGTTCAGTATGAACACATTTGCAGATATTAGTGATCGCTTTCTTTCCACAGTGACAATTATTTCCGAGGAAAGGAAGTCCTGAACAGATAAATGCTGATATGAAGGTGGTATAAGGAAGACAGCACTCACCAATGGGGTGTTGCCTGGCAAATAGGTGGGACGATGTGGAGAGTAGATGACCTGGTTGGTGCCCTGACATTTGACAGGGAAATTCTTCCTGGTGGGGAGAAATTATGAATGACTGAGAGAAAAAATTCTCCTTTCCCATGTTTTTTGCTTGGTCCTCTGATTGTGAATATCATCTATCTGATTCCCAGCAGAGAAACTAGGTTCAGACAGCAGGAGAGTGAGAGTCAGCTATTAAGGAAAATAATTTTCTTTGAGGCATCAGAAGGCTGTTATTTGGGTTGGATAATGATTCTGATTGTTGCTCAACTCTCCACTTCCTGAGTCTGGGTAAGAGGCAAGAGTCCTTGTAGTCTAAAGGCACTGGAGTCAGAAAAGCCTGGGTATGTGTTTTAACTCCTTTGATTAATCACCTGTGACCTCTGTGAAATGAAGGAATTAAACTAGATTTTCTCTAAGCTCCCTTCAAACTCCAAGCTCTAATTCAGAAACAGGCATACAAATTTCCAAGGGCTTCCCACTCCCTCCTCTATTTCCGATTCCTCTCTCCCTAATTGGCTCCAAGAATAAAACACCTGCCCTCCTTTCCGTGGACCTTCTCCTCCCTGGTTTACATGGGCATGTGCCTCTTCACGTGCGTTTGTATGTCAGGTTGAGCCCATGTCCCTGTGCATCTGTGTCAGAGATAAGAACTCCTTTACCAGGACCCTGTGGAACTATGCTAACCCGACAGTCGGTCATGCTTACTCAGATGGAGAACAATTAACACAGTTAATTAACCTCCATCCTCAAGTGGCCTCTCAGTATTCACTTAGGAATGCAGTCTAGGTGGCCCTGGTCAAGTCATCGTTTGATGTACAAAATCACTCTTACTCTCTGTAGATGAGTTCCCCACAACCTACCCCCTCCCCTTGCCCCGACCTGGTCTGGGGGGGAAAGGTCGCTGGCGACTAGGAGATGATGTCAGAGCACAGCGGGGGCATAGGTCAAATGGAAGCGGCACCTTAGATCCAGCCCAGGGCAAGTCTAGACTATAAACAAGCTGCTGCCTGGGGATCCTGCATCCTGTTAACCCAGCCCCCCTCCTTGCTTGCTCAACTCTCCCGTGGGTGGTCTTGCTGCAACCTGTGGTTTGGAGAGTGTCAAAGAGCTCTCATGTGTAAACACTGCGTTCCAGCCAGCAGAGACAGTGCACACAGGGTTCGTGTCTCCCCTGCTTACTCAGGCTATGCTCTCTCCAAGAATGGGACAGTTTGTCCTCCATATCTCAGGTCACGGGAGTCCCAACTTCCGAAGTACCTGAGAGTCGTCCTTGACTTCTCTCCTTCATCCCCCCAGCCAATCAGCCACAAAGTCCTGTTAACTCAGTTTCCTAAAGTTTTCTCAGACCTGCCCACTCCTCTCTATGCCCTCTGCCTCTCAGCTCTTATCACCCCTTTTTGATGGGTTGGCACAGCCTTTCAACTGGCCTTCCTGTGCCAGTCTTGCTCTTGAAAGACTATTCTTGGCTTTGCTGCCCAAGTAACCAAATAAGCAAATGTTATCATGAAACTCCCCAAATGCAATCGTGACACCCATGGAAAAATATTCAATGACCGTTACTTTTCTCCACAAAAAAGGGAGGGCAGCCAAAAGGGCCAATCTTCCTATGGCCTCCAGGGTTTTTGGCATCCTGGCACTAAGTCTGCCCCACAACAACAGCATTAGGTGTACCTGCTGGGTGTCAAATAACTTGTTATGTCCAAGATAACAAACTGGGTTTTCACATATGCAAAATATTTTTGAAAGTCAGGTGCATCTCACTTCTTGCTCTTCTCAAACATGTCCTGCTCCCCTAAACCTCATCACTTCTGCAGGTGTCATTCCTTCTACAGAAAGTGCTCTTCTTGTCAATTTTATCATTTGCCATTCAAGATCCAGCCACAGCATCTTCCTCTGAGTCCTAGCTCCTCTGTGCATGGCCGGCTGCTCTCTCCTCTGAGCCCCTGTGGAATCGTAGTATCACAGTGTTATGGTGCTGCCTGCAACTACGTACACACCTGTTTTCCTTCTTGGGTTGGAGCTCTTTTGGAGGCAGGGACTATATTTTTCATCCATCCTGATGTTGTATCTTCCTCTGTGCCTGGGGCTTACTTAACCAGGTTTTCAGTACATGAGGGAGAGAGGAGCACTGTTGATAGGAAATCAGGAATTCAAGTAGCAAAACATCAACCTGAGAGGGCAGGAGAGGGCACTCCGCTGGGGTCTTAGAAGAGAGCTTCTTTCTCCTCCCTTGGCCCCCACCACGCCCATTCCCCTCACCCAGGGCCCCAACCTCATTCCCCCATAAGGTGTACCTCAGCTGGAAGCAGAATGCAAGGGCCTCCGAAAAAGGGAGATGGTGCTGAAAATAAACCTCACTCCTAAAAGGCTGAGGACTTTGCCATTTTAGGCCACACTGTTGCAGTTTTGAGCTTGTCCTATTTGCTCAGCTTTTGTCAGGCTCAATCTGGCAGGATGCAACATGATGAAAACAGGGGCACTTCCTTTACACAAGTAGGTAAGTTTGAGGCAAGCAGCCTTTACTTGATAAAATTTTGAGGTACCTCAACTCATTTATGAGGCTCTTTCACTCACCTCCAGTTGTATCTCACGGTCTCTCCTTTGCGTCTACCCTCATTCAGGTGTGCAGCAGATGAGCAACTCTGACTTCTGACCAGTCCTGTCTGATGAGGCCCTCATTACAGTTCCAAACAGAAATTAGTGTCCACTCGTCATCAAATCCTGGTTAAAGTGTTCTTTAACTTCCTCCCCTTTTCTACCCACCACGCCACCCCCCAATCTCCTCAGGGAATCCACTGGGGTCAGGTATAATAACAACCCTACCCTCACTGCCTTGTCCACACAGTGGGAATAATAATATTCCCTAACCCAGAGGGTTATCGTGAGGATTACAAAGATTAATCAAACCCTTAGCAAGATAAACATAAATATTAAATAATAATGGTAACCAGAAACTCCTTCCATAGGACAGGGATGCCTTAGGTATTTTTCAATTTTTAATTATTTAAAATAAATAATCATTTATTAAGTGTGTCTCTCTTTCCAACCCCTACAAGCAGATTCTCTGAGTTGCTCTTTTCAGGAGCAACTATTTTCTTCTAGTCATCTTCCCAAGTACCTTCACCTGGAACAAATTATTCTGTTGGTTGACATGTTTCTCCACCGGCTTCCCTTTCCTCTTTGTACCTGACTCACTTCCAGGAAGAGACTTAAGAAACCCCACCCACCCAGGTCTCTGTCCTGTTAGGATACGTCCCAAGTGCACAAATGAGTCCAGGGTGTCATATACAGCTGTCTTGGGAAACCAGATGGTAAGAATTCTGCAGGAACAAAAATGCAAATATTTACCTCAGAAGGTCATCTGAATTTTTTCTTTCAATGAAATTGAGACAAACTCTCCCCAAGCGTTGCTGAGTTGGCCAAATCTCCCAAAGCAAAGACTGAGGGAGAAAACCAAACTCAACATGACCAAATTTCTCTCCTTGGTGGATAGCCCTGCCTGTTCAAAAGAGGGGCTGGAAACATCTGGGAGTGCCTCCACCTAGTGCCTTCACACAGAACCTGATTTAGAGACTAGTCCTCCAGCATCAGAGAAGATTAGGGAGAAGCGGAGCCAGAAAAATCCAGGGCGTCTTTGAACTGTCATCCTCACTCCTGCTGCCCTGTGTTAGAGCAATAGCCCTCTGCCGACTGCCCTACCACTCTCTCCCCGTTGGAATCCACTCTGTCCTTGCTCTGAGGATGCTGTCCTCTCTGTAGCAATCCCCTGTTTCTCCCATTGCCAATAAATAGAGCCACACTTCTCCAAGTGTGTCCCTCAGACCCCGATGGAAGATTCTCCTGTGATCATTGTCAGCAATGCAGCTGCTCAGCCCTTCTCCCCACCCACTGAGTCACAATTTCTCAGGGAGGGGTCTAAAGCTCTCTATTTCTAGAAAACTCTGCAGGTGATTCAAAGTGTGAGATCTTTTGTTATAGAAGGGTCAGCATCCCTGGCCCGTTCAAGACCCTTCATGAAAAATCTGTTCTCTGTTCCTTGTCTCTAACATTATCTCCCTCTACCCCATGAGTAACACCACCGGCCACCCCAACATGTACGCTCACGACTCCCCAGGTTCTTACAGGTTCCTATTTCAAGATCCTGCTCATGCTGTCTCCCCTCCCTGGAACGCTTACTCCACCTAAGTCCTCCTCTTCCTTCAAAGCTCACTTCTGTCAAAACTTTCATGCATATTAATTCTTGAGATTAATTGCATTGAGTATGCTCTGATGCAAGGCTCTGTGCCTCAGGTTTACTACAAGGTATTACATTTGGTTCCTGCCCTCCAGGAGCTCTGAGGCTGGGTAGGTGGACATCAGCAACCATAATAAGATGTAAAATGTAAAAGCAACAAGAGTGTGAGGGAAAGGGCATTGGTTATATAGGAACTGGTGTTTTCTGCAAGGCCTTTCAGCTTGGATGAAACTAGAGACAAGATGTGAGGAAGTAAGGCAGGGCAGAAAGAGGATTTTGAGTACAGAGGTAGGGCAGTGAAGACGATACACAGCATGAGAAATAGCACAGCTTGGCTTGTTCATGAAGAAATGTGAGAGATTCATCTGAAACATAGATAAGTGTGTCCTCAGCTCTCCTCCTCTGAACTCCTTTTATTTTTATGATCTGAGTCAACTCAACTAGAACACTTAACACAGATGCCTATTCATTTCTTTGAATTTCTATCAATATGTTTCTGAAAGCAATGATTTTTCTCATTATTAAACATTTTCATTGGGGAAATTTTGGAAAATATAGAAAATTGGTAAAAATTAAGTTACCCCTAAATCTATCATGTGGAAATAACCACAGTGAGCATTTTCGTTGATCTTCAGAACATTTTTCCCCATACACATCTATATTTTTTTCTACTAAAAAGCTGAAATAATACTGCATATAATTGTATATCTAATTATTTTTCATTTAGCAGGTTATAATGAGCACACACCCACATCATTAAATATTCCTTGAAAACATTGTTGTGAACAACTGCCTAATATTCTAACATATGAACATTCAAGTCCATTTTACCTAGTATTTCCCAAGTGTAATGCTATGGGATGTCACTAAAAGATTTAGTAACAGGTTAAATCAATTTAACATAATTTTTTTCTCCTGGATCCTATAAGTCTTTGAAGAGTCACAATATGGATTTTGATTCTTCAAGAAGGAATTTTAGCAAATAGTAATTTCCAAATGTATTAACAATGGATTCTTTTTTAAAACAAGTATGTCATGGGATTCATTTTCTACGGAAGTTTGGAAAATACTGGTTTAACCTTGAACCTTTATCCCATTGTAGGACATTTAGATGGTTCCCAGTTTTTTACTCTTATGAATAATGCTTAGATAATGACCTTTGTACATAAAATTCAGACTGCAGGTCTCAATATTTCTTTGGGATAGATTCCTGGAAGTAGAATTGAGGGGTCAAAGTGTGTGGTTTTAACAATTTTTTAAAGTGTAATAATCATGTTCCACCCCCTCCAACTTATGACTACCAGCCTCCTGACCTCTGTGATTATGCTGTGTGGTTTTTGCACCTCCCTATTGTATAGCCTCATGCTCTTTCTTTAGAAAGCCCTCAGCTACTGTTTGATGATGGTGATAATGATATTAAGGAAAAAGAATTATCTCTCAGGGGAGAGGGTAGGTTCAGAGCAGGGAGGCATTTTCTCCTTCAGTAGAAAGCATCAGTATAAAATAGTCCCTCAATGTAGGTTATTTCACATCAGCCAGCCTGAGTTCAGCTGTTCCACTCAATCTCTGTGTAACCTTGGCCAAATTACAGTGGTAATAATATTTAACTCATAGGTGTGCAGCCAGAACTAAATGAGAAAATATGTGCAAGGCTTAGAGCACAGGCCTGGCCACATGTAATACTGAGTATAAATATGACTGTTATTATTATCATCATCATCATCATTATTGGCTGATGTCTGGAACCCAAAGGAAAGGTGACCATTTCTTTAAGAAGCTGAAATTGTGTGAGTTGTATAAGATCAGAGTCAATAGCAGCTGACTGGAGTAAAGCTCGCAGCCAGGGAGACACCCAGGAGCAATGGTCAGGGAATGGATCGGGTCTGCTAGGGATGGCTATAGTGACAGCAAAGGCAGCCAATAGGGAAAGATGGAAGTCAGCCAAGGCAACCAGGGACTGCATTCCAGTTAAAAAAAAAAAAATCAAAGTTCTTTTAACATGGCGAAGACTAACATAGTCATTCTGAACTCTTCTCCTCTGGGAAAACTCCATGATCCCATTTCCCCTTCCAGAGATAATCAACCATCTCCCCTGGACACAATGTGGTGGCCACCAGCCCAGCTCTTACCTGTCAGCTCCCTGTCCCTGCCTAGGTGACCGTGGGCCTTCCAAGCTGGCAGCCCCAGTGGAGACACTGACAAGAGCGACTCTGACACCTGGCAGGTCCCTGGACCCTCTAGTTTATTTCTCTATTTCGAAGGATTCCTACCTGTGTTTTTGAGATCACTACTACATTTTTCTGGATTCCCTGGGTGCATCCAACCCAGAACCAAAAACTTGACCATTTGGCTGCATCTCTGAAATCTGAAAAGAGCTGTAACTCAAAACTCTGAAGTGAGCCCAGAGCAGGGGCACTGATGGTGCCAGGCTTGGTCCCACACCCCCCTTCAGAGCCTCCTTCTCCCTTCCCTGCTCTTCCACATTACTCTCAGAGCTACTGAGAGTTAATGAGTGTTAAAAGCCCTTAGATCTATTTAGAGGGAAGGCCAATTTACTGTGATTAAATGCAAGGTAGCGTTCAATTAGCAGAAGATAAACACAACATATCAACCTACTACGATAATTTTTAAATCAAAAGTTAGAGCACACATAGGCTGCTGCAATAATAATTTACTAATTTAATGACGATGGAGCTTTTTAAGATCTTGCCATTCTCTAAGAGTGTGTATGGAGGGCACTCCTAATGTTAATTAGAGCTTGCTTCATTAACAACTTAACCAAAAGGCCACACTTTGTGAAATTATTTGGGAGCCTTGCGAGGAATGAGAGTTGATGGAAGGAAATTACCATGAGTATATTTCCCATCAGTTAATGAAGAGTATGATGTATAAATCGTTAGCAGGGCCCATATGGTGATAGTCAGTAAAAGAAAGGAGAATGTGGAATTTATGGATGGGAGCAGGGCAGATGGCTGGGAGGAATGTGTGGAGGCACATGCCTCTTCATATATGTGCCCTCTGTGGCAACAAAGGCAGCTTTGTTTGGCAGACAGCTGTTGCTTACACCTCTGGGCTCTGCCTGACAGAGTTAGAGTCACCTCCAGCTGAGTGCTAAAGCTTTGACAGACAGTAAGTGCTTGGGAACTTATGATGAATTCATGGCTGACACTCCAGTTGGATAGACGCCTCCTAGATTCAGCACAGTCCTTTCTGACGCTGGTGGCCAGCTCCTTTGAAGATGTGTGCACTAGTCCACAATTGCCCAAACCAACTTGGGAATCTAGAGGGCAGGGCGCCCTAACAGCCTGGGACAGGGGTTCCCAAAGATTGCTGCACATTGGAATCAATTGAGGGGTCTTTTAAAAATGTTAATTTCTGGCTCCCATCCCCAGACATTTAATCTATATGGAATATGAAGTGGACTGAATGTTTGCAACCTCCCCAAAACTCATATGATAAAACCCTAATTTTTAAAGTGATGGTATTTAAAGATGGAACTTTGGGGAGATAATTAAGTCATGAGAATGGAGCCTTCATGATGGGATTAGTGTCCTTTAAAAAGAGACATGAGACAGCTTTCTTGCTCTCTCTGTGTTCTGCTAGGTGAGCATACAAGGAGAAGACATCTGCAAACCAGGAAGAGGGTCCTCATCAGACACCGAATCTGCCAGCTCCTTGATCTTGGACTTTCTAGCCTCCAGAACTGTGATTCAGGAGAACAGAAAATTTCTATTGACAAAACTACCCAGTCTATATTATTTTTGTTATAGCAGCCCAGACGGCTAAGATAGGTATTATCTGAGCCTGGAGACTTTTTAAAACTCTACCTGCCCCAGTGATTCTAATGTGCAGTAATATCTGGTATCACTGGTCTAGGACCCAGGCCCAAGGTCTAAGGTGGATGCAAGTCTCTGAGCCTTGTAGCCAATCCTGGAATCTGGGAAGAGCATATCACAGGCAAGGCTGCTGACAAGTGAGGCGTGGGGTCTTTAGAAGGAGGAAGGTCTTTATAATTAAGAGACCTGGGTTAGAATCCATGCTTACTTTGGGTAATTATCCTCTCTGAGTTTTCTGCTCTGTAAAATGGAGGTAACAATGCTTTCCTCAGAAGCTGTGTGAACATTAAATGAAATAACATATATAAAGAATATAGACATCCAAAGGAGGGTCTCTGGAGTGTGAATTTCAGGAATTTGGAGAAGGGTGTTGAAGTCTCCAACTATGAAAGTGGATTCATCTATGATGATGTGAGATGATGTGAACATCAAGCACTGGCTAACAACTTTGAAAATGTTCCCATCCAAAATCTATGAGGCCTTTGGCAAATAAAATGTGGTTAATAATTCTCATGTCAGCCATTTATGGGCTATTTAGGTCTTGTTAATTGAATTTAAAAGAGGACTTATCATAGAGAAAGGACAGACTGGTTTTGAATATCTTCCCGAAATAAATAGTTAAAGCACCTTTCTATGTCCAGTGTATGGAACAAGATAGTGACCTGTTTGAAAATGAGGTGCCATGTTGCTTTTAAGATCTCAATATAATAATCTGAGTGCCAGATTGGTTCAGAATGGCAGAGTGGAAGGACGTGATCTCGTTCCAACTTGCGAGAACAATAATCAATCAGGAAGACACTGGAACTCACCAAAATACATACGCCACCTCTAAAGACAAAGGAGAAGCCACAGTGAGATGGTAGGAGGGGCACAATCACAATAAAATAAAATCTCATAACTGCTGGGTGGGTGACTCACAAACTGGAGAACACTTACACACCACAGAAGTCCACCCACTGGAGTGAAGGTTCTGAGCCCCAAGTCAGGCTTCCCAACCTGGGGGTCCGGCAATGGGAGGAGGAATTACTAGAGAAACAGACTTTGAAGGCTAGCAGGATTTGATTGCAGGACTTTGACAGCACTGGGGGAAAAAGAGGCTCCACCCTTGGAGGGCGCACACAAAGTAGTGTGCACACTGGGATACAGGAGAAGGAGCAGTGAACCCATAGGAGACTGAACCAGACCTACCTGCTAGTGTTGGAGGGTCTCCTGCAGAGGCGGGGGGTGGCTGTCTCTCACAGTGAGGACAAGGACACTGGCAGCAGAAATTCTGGGAAGTACACCTTGGCGAGAGCCCTCCCAGAGTCGGCCATTAGCCCCATCAAAAAGCCCGGGAAGGCTCCAGTGTTGGGTCACCTCAGGCCAAACAACAAACAGGAAGGGAACCCAGCCCCACCCATCAGCAGACAAGTGGATTAAAATTTTACTGAGCTTTGCACAACAGAGCAACAGCAGCTCTTCCCACCACCAGTCCCTCCCATCAGGAAACCTGCTCAAGCCTCTTAGATAGCCTCATCCACCAGAGGGCAGACAGCAGAAGCAAGTAGAACTACAATCATGCAGTCTGTGGAACAAAAACCACATTCACAGAAAGATAGACAAGATGAAAAGGCAGAGGGCTATGCACCAGAAGTAAGAACAAGATAAAACCCCAGAAAAACAACTAAAAGAAGTGGAGATAGGCAACCTTCCAGAAAAAGAATTCAGAATAATGATAATGAAGATGATCCAGGACCTCGGAAAAAGAATGGAGGCAAAGAGCGAGAAGACGCAAGAAATGTTTAACAAAGACCTACAAGAATTAAAGAACAAACAAACAGAGGTGAACAATACAATAACTGAAATGAAAAATACACTAGAAGGAATCAATAGCAGAATAACTGAGGCAGAAGAATGGATACATGACCTGGAAGACAGAATGGTGGAATTCACTGCTGTGGAATAGAATAAAGAAAAAAGAATGAAAAGAAATGAAGACAGCCTAAGAGACCTCTGGGACAGCATTAAATGTAACAACATTCACATTATAGGGGTTCTAGAAGGAAAAGAGAGAGAGAAAAGACCCGAGAAAATATTTGAAGAGATTATAGTCAAAAACTTCCCTAACATGGGAAAGGAAATACCCACCCAAGTTCAGGAAGCACAGAGAGTCCCATACAGGATAAACCCAAGGAGAAACACACCAAGACACATAGTAATCAAATTGGCAAAAATTAAAGACAAAGAAAAATTATTGAAAGCAGCAAGGGAAAAACAACATACAAGGGAGCTCTCATAAACTTAACAGATGACTTCTCAGCAGAAGCTCAACAAGCCAGAAGGGAGTGGCGTGACATATTTAAAGTGATGAAAGGGAAGAACTGACAACCAAGATTACTCTCCCCAGCAAGGATCTCATTCAGATTACATGGAGAAATCAAAAGCTTTACAGACAAGGAAAAGATAAGAGAATTCAGCACTACCAAATCAACTCTACAACAAATGCTAAAGGAACTTCTCTAAGTGAGAAACACAAGAGAAGAAAAGGACCTACAAAAGCAAACCCCAAACAATTAAGAAAATGGAAACAGGAACATAAATATCAATAATTACCTTAAACATGAATGGATTAAATGCTCCAACCAAAACACACAGGCTCGCTGAATGGATACAAAAACAAGACCCATCTATATGCTGTCTACAAGAGACCCACTTCAGACCTAGGGACACATACAGACTGAAAGTGAGGGGATGGAAAAAGATATTCCAATCAAATGGAAATCAAAAGAAAGCAAGAGTAGCAACACTCATATCAGATAAAATGGACTTTAAAATAAAGAATGTTACAAGAGACAAGGAAGGACACTACATAATGATCAAGGGATCAAACCAAGAAGAAGATAAAACAATTATAAATATTTATGCACCCAACATAGGAGCACCTCAATATATAAGGCAACTGCTAACAGCTATAAAAGAGGAAACCGACAGTAACACAATAATAGTGGGGGACATTAACACCTCACTTACACCAATGGACAGATCATCCAAACAGAAAATTAATAAGGAAACACAAGCTTTAAATGACACAATAGACCAGATAGATTTAATTGATATTTATAGGACATTCCATCAAAAAAGAGCAGATTACACATTCTACTCAAGTGTGCATGGAATATTCTCCAGGATACATCACATCTTGAGTCACAAATTTAAGAAAATTGAAATCATATCAAGTGTCTTTTCTGACCACGACACTATGAGATTAGAAATCAATTACAGGGGAAAAAAATGTAAAAAACACAAACACATGGAAGCTAAACAATACTTTACTAAATAACCAAGAGATCACTGAAGAAATCAAAGAGGAAATCAGAAAATACCTAGAGACAAATGAAAATGAAAACACGACAATCCAAAACCTATGGGATGCAGCAAAAGCTGTCCTAGGAGGGAGGTTTATAGCAATACAAGCCTACCTCAAGAAACAAGAAAAATCTGAAATAAACAATCTAACCTTACACCTAAAGGAACTAGAGAAAGAAGAACAAACAAAACCCAAAGTTAGTAGAAGGGAAGAAACCATAAAGAACAGAGCAGAAATAAATGAAATAGAAACCAAGAAAACAATAGGAAAGATCAATAAAACTAAAAGCTGGTTCTTTGAGAAGATAAGCAAAATTGATAAACCATTAGCCAGACTCATCAAGAAAAAGAGGGAGAAGACTCAAATCAATAAAATTAGAAAGGAAAAAGGGGACATTACAACAGACACCGCAGAAATGCAAAGCATCCTAAGAGACTACTACAAGCAACTCTATGCCAATAAAATGGACAACGTGGAAGAAATGGACAAATTCTTAGAAAGGTATAACCTACCAAGACTGAACCATGCAGTGATAGAAAATATGAACAGACCAATCACAAGTAATGAAACTGAAACTCTGATTAAAAATCTTCCAACAAACAAAAGTCCAGGACCAGATGGCTTCACAGGTGAATTCTATCAAACATTTAGAGAAGAGTTAACACCCATCCTTCTCAAACTCTTTCAAAAAATTACAGAGGAAGGGACAATCCCAAACTCATTCTACGAGGCCACCATCACCCTGATACCAGACTGGGATACTACAAAAAATGAAAATTATGACCAATATCACTGATGAATATAGATGCAAAAATCCTCAACAAACTACTAGCAAACAGAATCTAAAAACACATAAAAAGGATCATACACCATGATCAAGTGAGATTTATCCCAGGGATGCAAGGATTCTTCAATATATGCAAATCAATCAATGTGATACACCATATTAACAACTTGAAGAATAAAAATCATATGACCATCTCAATAGATGAAGAAAAAGCTTTTGACGAAATTCAATACCCATTTATGATAAAAACTCTCCAGAAAGTGGGCTTAGAGGGAACCTACCTTAACATAATAAAGGCCATATATGACAAACCCACAGCAAACATCATTAGCAATGCTGAAAACCTGAAAGCGTTTCCGCTATAATCAGGAAAAAGACAAGGATGTCCACTCTCACCACTATCATTCAACATAGTTTTGGAAGTCCTAGCCATGGCAATCAGAGAAGATAAAGAAATAAAAGGAATACAAATTGGAAAAGAAAAAGTAAAACTGTCATTGTTTGCAGGTGACATGATACTATACATAGAAAATCCTAAAGATGCCACCAGAAAACTACTAGAGCTAATCAATGAACTTGGTAAAGTTGTAGGATACAAAATTAATGCACAGAAATATCTTGCATTTCTATACACTAATTATGAAAAATCTGAGAGAGAAATTAAGGAAACACTCCCATTTACCATTGCAACAAAAAGAATAAAATACCTAGGAATAAATCTACCTAGGGAGACAAAAGACCTGTATGCAGAAAACTATAAGACACTGATGAAAGATAATAAAGATTATACCAACAGATGGAAAGATATACCATGGTCTTGGATTGGAAGAATCAAAATTGTGAAAATGACTATACTACCCAAAGCACCTACAGATTCAATGCAATCCCTATCAAATTACCAATGGCATTTTTTACAGAACTAGAACAAAAATCTTAAAATTTGTATGGAGACACAAAGACTCCGAATAGCCAAAGCAGTCTTTAGGGAAAAAAATGGAGGTGGAGGAATCAGACTCCCTGACTTCAGACTATACTAGAAAGCTACAGTAATCAAGACTATATGCTACTGGCACAAAAACAGAAATATAGCTCAATGGAACAGGACAGAAAGCCCAGAGATAAACCCACACACCTATGGTCAACTAATCTATGACAAAGGAGGCAAGGATATACAATGGAGAAGAGACAGTCTCTTCAATAAGTGGTGCTGGGAAAACTGGACAGCCACATGTAAAAGAATGAAATTAGAACACTCTCTAACACCATACACAAAAATAAACTCAAAATGGATTCGAGATCTAAATGTAAGACCGGGCACTATAAAACTCTTAGAGAAAAACATAGGAAGAAAACTCTTTGACATAAATCACATCAAGATCTTTTTTGATCCACCTCCTATAGTAGTAGAAATAAAAGCAAAAATAAACAAACGGGACTTAATGAAACTTAAAAGCTTTTGCAAAGCAAAGAAACTACAAACAAGATGAAATGACAACCCTCAGAATGGGAGAAAAGATTTGCAAATGAATCAACGGACAAAGGATTAATCTCCAAAATATATAAACAGCTCATGCAGCTCAATATTAAAAAAACAAACAGCCCAATCCAAAAATGGGCAGAAGACCTAAATGGACATTTCTCCAAAGAAGACATACAGACGGCCAAGAAGCACAAGTAAAGCTGCTCAGCGTCACTAATTATTAGAGAAATGCAAATCAAAACTACAATGAGGTACCACCTCACACCAGTTAGAATAGGCATCATCAGAAAAATCTACAAACAACAAATGCTGGAGAGGGTGTGGAGAAAAGGGAACCCTCTTGCACTGTTGGTAGGAATGTAAATTGATACAGCCACTGTGGAGAACAGTATGGAGGTTCCTTAAAAAACTAAAAATAGAATTACCAAATGACCCAGCAATCCCACTAGTGGGCATATACCCAGAGGAAACCATAATTCGAAAAGACCCATGCACCCCAATGTTCATTGCAGCAGTATTTACAATAGCCAGGTCATGGAAACAACCTAAATGCCCATTGACAGACGAATGGATAAAGAAGATGTGGTACATATATACAATGGAATATTACTCAGCCATAAAAAGGAATGAAATTGGGTCATTTGTAGAGACGTGGATGAATCTAGAGACTGTCATACAGAGTGGTTAGTCAGAAAGAGAAAAACAAATATCGTATGTTAACGCATATATGTGGAACCTAGAAAAATGGTACAGATGAACTGGTTTCCAGGGTACAAACTGAGACACAGATGTAGAGAACAAACGTATGGACACCAAGGGGGGAAAGCGGCAGAGGGAGGTGGTGGTGCTGTGATGAATTGGGAGATTGGGATTGACATATATACACTATTATGTATAAAATGGGTAACTAATAAGAACCTGTTATATAAAAAAATAAATAAAATTAAATTTAAAGAAAAAGAATATATAGCCTGAAATATCATAAGTGGAAGAATGGTTTATTTAACCAATGAGACTTAACTAGCAAAATTTTAAAAAAGAGAAAAAAAAAGAGGATTATGGCACAATAGTATCTGGTACTTGTTTGAAGTTGCTAAAGAAACTGTGCAAGTGCCTGAAATAAACCAAGGACACTGTGGTAATAAATGTATTTTTGTTGTGTGTCAACTGGGAACCAGGCATTATTCTAGGCACTTCATAAAGACTTCTTAGTTTGTTGACTGGTAATTGTGTCAGTCAGGATTTTTAGGCAAGGAGCAGGCCAGAGAAGAGCTGTTCTTCAGAAAATCCACTAGTCCAGAGCACATGCTGTCCATGACCGTAGGCCATGGATGTTGAGAGAATATCTGTTAATTTCCCAAGGGTACAAGATGTGACCTGGTGGAAGGAGACATGGTTACATCTGTCAGTCTGCCACTCCCAAGCTGACCAATTGTGGGTACATTTCCTCAGCATTCTGACTCTCAGTTCATTCATTATTATAAGGGACAGAGAAAGACAGCTGCCTCACTGGGCTCAAGGCACAAAATGAGCTGATATAATTAAAAGTGCCTGAAAGAACCTATGATGCTAGGTTCACAGCAAGAACTCAATAAACAGTTCTCTGAATTACACATTCTAAATAGCAGAGGGTTCCCCCCAGGGAGTGGGATGTGTACGGATGGAAGCCTGGGAGTCCGACTCCTGGATTCTATGAGGACCCGGGAACTTCCACGCAGTGCACTCCCCATTTCCCAGCCAACACCAGGTCTAATGAGCTCTTAAAACCATCGTTTTCTTGCTCCCAGACATTTTCATACACCTGTGGGTACGAGCAAACATATTCATACACCTGTGGGTACAAGCAAACCCCTCAGCTGGAGCTGAGAAAACCAAAAGGGCTCTGCAGCAGCTCTGCCATCCCACAGGCATGACGCCTGGCACCTCAATTAGACTGCGGTGTGAGAAAAGCCAGTTCCCATGCCCTACTCAGCAACAATCCTTTCTGCAGAAACAACCAACCCCCCTAACTAGGGAAATCAATGGACTCTTCTCCCCACCAATATCTAAATAGCTATTTGAATGTGTTCTATAACAGGAGGAGCTTTTGAACAAAAGGTCAGGGCTGATTTGAAGTTGCCCTTTATATCAGCAATTGCTTTTAAAGACATAATTCTCCCAACTCTGTGAGCCCCTGAAGATAAAAAAAAAATTATATAAATGTACAAATGACTTTATGACTTTGATTATATAACTTCTGAGAAAATGTCCATATGAACTGTTAAGGAAGACTAAAGATATTGTGATAAAGAAAGCTTTTTGAAATTCTGCTTAAAAAAAAAATCTATGTCATGAGATATGAATGTAGCCAAAGTCTTGATAAAAGTCGTGTCATCCTTTTGCCATGGAAGCTGCTGAGGCATGAAAAGGACCACGGGCCTGGAGATCTTTGTTGCCTTTAAAGTCTGGCTGATCAACATGCATTACAGTCTTCCTAAAGATGGGTCTGGCCAAAGGTTATCAACAAAAACCTAATCTAATGAGCCCAGAACACAGGGAGAGGAGCCCTGCCAAGCCAACACTGAGAGGAATTGGGAGCAAGGGCATTTCATTTTCAGAAAAGTAGAAATAAAGATAAACTCATTAAAGCAGAAGGTACTGCATTGTTGGTTTTGTTCCTCAGAGTACCACTCTCTGTGCAGGTGCTTCTCACTCCATTTTGGGGACTAAAATCTCACCCCATCCAAAATAGAAGCTGATGACAATAGAGGCTTTGAGGATAGAGCAGAACCACAGGGAAGGCTGTTCTATAGACCAGCAGCAGTGCTGAGATGTGACAGCCAGTGTGTGCAAAGGCCAGCAGGTTCCTCTGGGGCCGAGGCTGTGCTTTCTGAAATTTGGTTACCAGTAGATCTGGGCCATTGCTTCCATCATGGCTATGCGAATGCAAATAAGAATTCTGGAAACCCAGAGGACAGAGAAAGCTACTCAAAGAAATGTTGCAAACGCTCTGCAATCATGAGAATGAATTGTTCAGAGGAGAATGGTGAGGACCTCTTTTGGAGTAAATCATATAGGGGGTCCCAGATTGACATTGGCTACAGGAGACAGGCAAATAGCATAAGTTAGTAAGCCAACCCAGCAATGAGATAAGAGGGAATGTCGAGGTGAGACCGTGGGCTCTTTTTAAGGGAATAGTAGATCCTCAGCTCTGATGGACAGTTGCCCCACTGGAAGGGTGCCATGTTACCAGATTTGATTATTTAATTAGCTGAAAATTAGAGTTTTTATATAAAATCTCCTGATCTTAAAATTTTGATAACTAGTTGTTTTTTTTTTTTAAACTTTTTTGTAGGCCAAGTAAGACATTTCTGTGGAATGGGTACAGCCAAAAGTCTGTCAAGTGGGGCCATCTGACTAGAGCATCAGACAACAGTGGATAGCATGGCCTAGCACTGAAAGTCAGAGAGAAAAGTACCTATTAGGAGGCTGAATGAGTTATAACATCTACATTTATTTATGGAAGAAAATATCAGCCAATGAAGATTGTCATGAATGGCCATGCATGTTGTATATTACACAACTCCAGGGAGCATCATTTATAACAAAGACTAAATAAATCGCACCTCTTGAAGTTGCAGAGTGCACAACCTGCACAACCACACCCAGCAGCCTTGGTTGTGACACACCCCAGTCCTTCATTTCAATAGGTTCTTGAGGCACAGAGAACAAACGCACTTAAGTTCCTATCCATTGATTCAGATGGGCCAGCACACCCATTCTTGACGCTCAAAAGAACTTTCATCAAAATCGATTATAAAATAACTCTTTGGCATGGTAAATGCTACCAAGAAAGAATAAAACTTTTCTCTCATCTTGTTGACCACAAAGCAAGATGATCCCAAAAGCTGCATCAGCAGAGACCCAGTAGATTGTACTTTAGTAGTGACTCAGCCTAAGTATAGTCAAGTAAGGCATTTTTCTTAAATGGAAAAAAATAATAAGTTATATAAGTTTCAGTGGCTTTGTCTGTGTTAGGTTTGTAACAACTGCCATTTAAAATTGATTGTTGGGCTATATATTCTATACTGGATTAATACAATAAACACGATTTATACCCTCACAGGGTATAGAGTTATATCGCCAATGTCCCAGAGGCTTCAAAGACAATAATAACACTGGCTGGTCTTGGAGCAGTAAGTCACCTGCACATCTGACCTCACTGCAAAGTATAGAAAGAAAGTTCCAGAAATTGTCAGGAGGTAGCTCTCCTAGCATCTTAAATCAAAAAATGGTTATTTTCCTTGGCTGCAGTAAGTATCTTCAAGGAAGAGAAATATGGGAATGTGTTAGTGAATGTGATGAGCTGGATTTCAGTGGCTCAGAAAATACGTAACCAGTAATTCCCATAAATATTTATAATAAGCCAGATACATAAAGACAAAGGGGGATACAAACACATTTGTTATACAGTATTAAAAATGTATCATAAACATTTGTTGACTAAGTGATATTTCAATTTACATAATCCCCTAAGACAGAGTTTCATTCCTGATGATAAACAGTGATACTGCTTAAGGGATGGGCTGAAAAAGAAGGTTGGATCTCTCAGCTGACCCTGCTGTCACTGGCCTTAGTGAAAGTGATGGGGCATGATCTATCTCTGGTCCATTGGGTCACTAATGAGGACCTTAATACTCACTCATCTGCAAAGGGCCTGTCCTAAGATGTAGTTACCAGAACATAAGAAAAAAAAAAAAAAATCAATAAGACACCAGTCTCCTCTGTTAAAACTGGGTCAGTTTACAAATAAAAATTGAGTGTTCAATGTAAGAATGGCTCTATCTGACTTGTTCCTTGCTTTACATGGGGACAAATTAAAAAATGAACTGCCACAAACATTAGACCAGACAGTGCAGGAGCTTAACAAACACCTTCATGAAATTTTAAAACGGCTGCCTCATTTGTCTGCAGCAAGAGTCAAGCACCACTACGAGAGTTTCTTACTTCCTTTCCAAATCAGGGGCAATTTGCTGGCTTCAGGAAAAAAAAAAAAGAAAGAAAGAATGAAAAAAGAAAAAGAAGCAAAAATAGAAAGGAAAAGAGAGGGAACCCTGCCTGGTCAATGATTTATTTATGGAACCAAGAAAACTCTTCCCCTCTAAAATGGTATTTTTCCTGGGTTCTAACCCTTCAATCTTCCTCCAGCCTGGGAATACATGTTTCTCTCCTTTTCTCTCCTCCATGTATTTTTGAATGGTTTCCATTATTACATGACACACCATTCACCTCAATCTACAGTGCTGAGATCTCAGCAGGGTTGCCCTTGCCCAGAGAATTTTCCTGCTCCAAACTCCGAATTGATGCTTTGTCTCGCTTGAACAGCTGAGCAGTTTCTCCTCTAGAGGACTTCCCCACCCTAGGAAGAGGCTGTGAGCAGAACAATGAGAAGCAGTGACATCTGTAGTTTGTCATGTCCACAGTTTGTACACAAATTACTTCTTAAAAGCAAGCAGAGTGATGGGTTGATGATCCAGTGGCCCAAGAGATAGCCTGTATCTATGTAGAGACAAAAACCCTAACCCATGCCCTTGGAGAGCTTCATGCTGCTTCAGACCTTAGAATTATTATCCATAAACACATGCAGATTTGGAGAATGGGGATATATAAGAGACTGTAAGCTATGACCCCCTGGGTATGTCTTAACTTTCATATCAGAGAATTCAGTGTAAGCCAAATGTTGATGTCTTAACAGAAAAACAGGCAGCAAGGTGTGAATGAGTTTTTAGCACTATATAAATAGCATAATGAGATGCATCTTAGTCCAAAGTCCAGAGTCTGGGGGGAAACATCAGTTGGGATTGAGAAATGGAGACATCCACTTGCTTCTCTGGTGATTCCGAGGGAGAAACAAATTTAAGGGGATCATGTTTATTTGTAGAACCATTCCTTTAGGTAGATGTCCAATGGTCTCTCGTTCCCTGCCCACAAATTTGCTTAGAAAAGTGGTGATATACCAGAATTCAACTCAGATATCATGTTCTTGAAGAAGCCTTTCCTCTCTGTTCTGTGTCCTGGACCTACCTCAGTTGCATTTGTCATGCTGCTTTTCAACTTTTGGTTGAGTGGCTATTTCTCCTATTAGAATGTGAGTCCTTGCAAGCAAGGTGAAGATTTATTCAGCTCTGCATCTTCAGTACCTAGTATTGCTATGTGCCTGACACGTAGCATGTAATCAATAAATATTTACTAATTCTGTTTGATAAATGGAATTTAATTCTGATTTCCAGTTTCCTTCCCTTGATCACCATAGTAATTTGGGCATTTCTTTATTTCTGACACTATAGTTTCTTGTCCTCTGTCATTCCCCCTTTTGGGCACTTTTCTCTATTTCTTCTTCCATTCTTACCATTTGTCACTTACCTTCCTTCCCTCTTCTCCAGCCCTGGTTTCAAGTCTGACTCCCAGGGGTGTTTCCTAACAAAGAACCCCCAGAAATTTCTTGAAGAGAGGCTATCCTTCAGTTGTTTGACATCCCTTGTAATAACCAGAGAGAGGAGAGTGTATGGAGCAGTAAAATCTCTCAGTGGAATAGGAGGCAGGAGAAAGATAATAATACCATTTATAATCCTGATGGGCTAAGGAGCTGGATAGGGAGTGAGGGACACTTTGGTAATAAACCTGCTTTGAGCTTCACCAGAAAATACCCCAGAATCCATAAAGAGATATTTAGCCATTGGTTAGGGATTCTCCCACTCAGCACAACAGGTAGATATAGGTGGCCAGCTCTAATTTAGGGAATGAGTCCTGTTTTTTTCCCTATTCAATAGGGCTCAACCAAAACCCATATATTTTTCTTTCTTAGAAAAGAATACTCTCACTAAGTCTGGAAGTCAGGAAATGAATAGAATCATCCAATGGCAGACTTCATTAGTAACATCTCAATGCTCTCTAAACATAGTCCTCCCAGAAATGCCATACTCAGCAATTCTGAGATGTGCCCATGGAGGCTGTGATATTAATCAAATTCATGAGGGGAGGCTGAGGCCAGAATGCTGAAGGTCAACGCATCCTAACATGCTCTTTCCCTATTAAGGGGGGAAAGCAAGCCTCAGTGTAACGTGACATCATCAATCTAAGGAGGCAAGTGGAATAGATTTCCCGATTACCAGGTTAAGCGATGCATCAAACAGGAGCGAGCCTGGTCATTACTAATCATTTAAATTTAGGAAGACTGAGCTCAGTGACATTATCAGGCCCATATTAAAGAGTGACTTCTCTCTGCTATCAGGAATGTATTGGTGTCCCCTGCAGGATTTATTATTCTGGGAAATTGTAGGATGGGCTGAGGAAGCAACTATCTATGGCACCAACCCCATCCATCGTCTTCACAACCCCAATTCTGGTCAGCCTCAGGGGGCTGGGGTCTCTGATCTCTCCTCGTTGCTGGGCTCCTTCAGTGGTCAAGTGTACAGGCAGACTAAAGAGCAAGCATCTAGAAATGAGTTCAATTAGAGTACTCTTTGTTACATCATCATTAAATCTCCAATCAGCTTATTTCTCTCTGGTTTTCATTTTGGGAAGACACAGTGTTTTCTCATACTCCAGACCACAACAGCCATCTGAACCCAGAGATGGTTTTTGCCCAGGATACACAGGCTTCAAATTCATTGCCAGAGATTCTATGTCACTTGCTCTACACTGGGAACCAGGTATCTAAATTTAGAATAAAATCCTCAAGTGATTCTCAATCACACACATCACTAACAACCACTGATTTATAAGCTCCCCTTTGAGGAAAACTAGGTAGTTGAGCAGATATTTGGGAGCTACCCACCAATAAAATCACTAAACAGAATCACAAGTTGGACTTGAGAACCAGAGTAAAGACATGGATCGGGAACAAAATCTTGGACGTTATCAGCTATAACAGTACTTTTCAAATTTCAATGTGCCTGTGACTCACCTGGGAAGCTTGTTGATGTGCAGATTCTGATTCAGTAGGTCCAGAGTGGAGCCTGAGTTTCTGCATCTCTTATAAACTACCAAGTGATGCCAATTCTGCTAGTCCATGAACCACACTTTGGGTAACAAGTCTCTATTAGAATGGTTCTTAACCTTGACCTCACACTAGAATCATCTGGGATGCTTTTAAAACTTCCAATGCCAGGCTCACACCAGACCAGTCAAATTAGAATCTTTAGGAGTGGGCCCACACATCAGTACCTTTTAAATCTCCCCAGGTGATTTCTTTGTATGGCCAAGCCTGAGAATCATTGATCTATACTGATGAACAGCTCTGCTCCTTGGCAAATTCAGTAATTACTGACTCTTTTATGTTGAATAGTTATGGTGGACATTTAGTATAGAAATTCACCTTCAGCCCAAACACACAGGATCCAGGGAAGCTGACCATGCTTCCAGATAAAGGTAAGATTCTGAGTTGTCCTAAGGTTATTTAAGCTCCCAACCCCCTTGCCAATGGTTGTGGAAGAATATGCATGTCACCTAATATGAGTCAATGGGATATCAGGAGATGTTCCTATATATAGTCTTTTAGATATATGTGAGCCAATAAATTTGTTATTGCTTAAGCTAACTTTACTTGAATGAAGGTATCAACTTATATTGTCACTGTCCTTATGTAGAACAAAGGACAGGATAATGCAGTAAAACCCTACTAATTGTCCAAAAATGGGAACAGGTCTACCAGATTTGACGCAAACCATCCCACCTCCCGTACTCTTTCCTCACTTCCTCATTTTCCTCTTTTCTCCCTTCACTCCCCTTTCTCTGTGGAGACGGCAGGGTAGAAGGTGAAGGGAATGCCTAAGGAGTGTAATTCTGTTTCCAACCTCTCATAAGAAGAATGACCTTGCAAAAGTCCCCAGCTTTATCTAAGCCACGGTTTGCTGATATTTAGCAGGATAAGAGTAATATCTATGCCAAAAATTTTGTGAGCATCAAATGAGATAATGGATGTACAAGCATCCTGCAAATGTTAAATTGCTATAAAATGTCATCTATAGTTTTTTTGTGGTTGTTGCTTGCTGTTAGGAAAAATAAGCAGTGATGTCAAAGGTGGAAGTTTATTAATAGTGCTAGCTATTGTGCATCCATGCACTGTCTCCTGAAGAATATCCAGGCAAAGCTGGGTGTACTGCCAGTTCTGCAGAGTTCCCATCTAAGAAGATGTCCCTGAGTTATCTAGAGCAATCAGGGTGGAGCAAGCAATACAAATCACACTGTTCCTTGCAAGCAGTTGGGGGAGTCAGGCAGAGGGGAAGAAAGGGAGGTTGCAACCTAAATAATTTTTAATTATTTTCTGATTCACTACATCATTAGGGAGACAGGGAAAACTCTTAAGACATAAGACATGTTGATCTGATGTCATCGATTTTCATATATATTTTATGAGTTATGAAATATGATGAAGCTGAGAGAGAAAAGCTTTTCAAATATGATAAGACTAGAGAATCCTCAAGCCCATTTATAAGAAGAAGTCAAATTCTGGGCTCAGGCTGAGTTTGCAAAGTCAGGCTTCAAGATGTCCCAATGTGGGTTGGGCCTGAAGGCTCCCTGGCTACTCAAACCTGCTCTGAGGTTGTCTTGACTGCCCGCTTTTCAATGATAAACTTAAGAATTATATAGTCTGTGTCTACTAAAATGTAAGTTTCTCTATATCACTTGAGATCACATGCTCAACCTCTAGCATAGGGTATGGTGCATAGTAGGCCCTCAGTATATTTCAAATGAATGAAACTTAAGTGTCTAGCACTGCACAGGGTTCTTCAGGAATAAAGGAGTATGACTCTCTTACTATCTTCATTGAGGTTATAATTATTTGGATGACTACATGCAAAAATAATTTAATAAGAAATAAATAGACAATGGTGCAAATTATGCAATTAAGTACCAAAAAGCCACTATAAACAGTAAGGTATTGTCATTAACTGAGCAAAAAAAAAAAAAAAGTATTGGCTAGTGTTACATAGGATGACATTCCAGATGAAGTAGAATGTCTACTTAATATTCCAGTGTCTAGCATGCTGCCTTGAGCAATTATGAAGTCCTTAAATATTCAATCAAGTGGCTTTATTTCCAGTTGCTTACTCTCAGTTTTATCCAAAGGAGAAAGTAAGCAAGCTTCAATCAACTCATCTAAAGTATAAATGACTCGTAAAAATACATTCAGCGTGGTTCACTATGCAAGAGAATATGTTGTATTCCAGTTTTGGATTAGAATAAACGGAGCATGGCTGGAAGGGTGGTAGAAGAAAAGAGACCCAACGTCCACATGGGAACAATGTCTGCTTGTGTTGGAAGGCTCCTTCTCTTGAGTTAGCCCAAGCATAAGCTGGGTACAAGCAATAAAAAGGGGAAGTTGGAAGGAAAGAACAACTTCAGCCATTAAAATGTTCATGGCATTCTCATTGTTTTGCTGTTCTTGCCTTCCCCAGCCATACCAATACCAAAGACCTAGGAAGAAAAACCTATGAAATAATGATGTCAATAACAACAACACTGCCATTTATTTAAGCACCTTCTATTCCAAATAATCAATGAATGATTTAATTTTTTAAGTTCTGACAACCCTAAAATATTCATATCCTGCCCTTATTTTACTGATAATCTAAGGAACACAAAGTTTAAGTAATTCTCAGAGTCATATAGTCAGTAAGTAGAAGAACCAGGACTAGAACCCATCTCTGACTGCAGAGACAGTGCTCTAATTAGGATGCTACCACTTCTCTCTCCAGCTGTGTTATTAAATCAGACTTGTTGTAAGACAAGAATAAGGCACCACTGCTTTAAGGCCTGCTTGGAAACAGAGTGCAGCCCAGGTAGGGGTTGAAAGCTATTTCCTCTTCTTCTTTAGGTCCAAGGAACTCTCTCCAATGATCTGGGAGCCTGTGATCCACATGACAACCATAGTTGAACTCGGTTTCAAATGATAACTAGAGTTTACTTGAGTAGTGAATTAAGCTTGGAGCTCTGGAGTTCTGCATATGGTGATGGAAGGGAATAATTGATTATCATTTGAGAATAATTTAACAAAGCCAAGAGAATGATTGGCTGCCTCAAATGAAAGAAAAAGAATTCAGAGTTCACTAAATCTGCATATGGGGTGGGGATTGGGAGAGAAGTAGAGAATCATAGCTCCTTTCATAAAATTAGGAAATGCTCACACACAAAAGACTCTGCTATGACTGGAAAGACAGAGTGTGTGCATTACTTCCAGGCAATAAAAGTTAGGAGAGGTCAATAACAGTTTTGAAAATAAGAATGATCAGTTAAAAAAACTGTTTTAGGGAAATGAATCTATTAGTGAAGTACTAGATACACTAACGAGGAAGAGAATGGAGTCAATTCTTCGGGGATTCAGCAAACTTTTGTTAAAGTGACAGTCCATTAAAAGGTTATTATAATGCAAGAAATGTTGAATATGATGATTGATAAAAACCTTTGGAATGGATATAAAGTAGGATCAAAATGTTACTTTGAGGTGTATAGCCTCAGTTACTTAGAGAAGACTGGTATCATCAGTTTACAAAAAAAGGAAAAATAAAGACAGATATCCAGTTAGGAGAAGAATTAAAAACAATAATGGCTACTGAAATATCACTATGTGCCAATCATTGTATAAAACACTCTACAGACCCTACCTAATTTAGTCTCCACAAACACCCTGTGCTTTGGTATTACTATTCTCTTTTACAATCAAGGAAATTGAAGCTTAGGTTAAATCATTTGCCAGAAGTCCTAGGTGGTAAGTGATGGTGTAAAAATAATGAGGTCAGTTTTAAGCATGTTGAGATGATGAGAGAACATCACAAAAGAAATGCTGAAATACAATTTGGAAACCAACGTAGAAAGAAAATCAACTAGGGGTATTATTGCCATGTCTTTGTTGTCTGAAGGTACCACCAAGTGCCTCTGGTTCCTTAACAGGGCACCAAAGTGAGGGTGGGAAAGGCAAATTAAGAATGTTTCAGGTTCAAGATGGTGGAGTAGAAGGACGTGCACTCACTGCCTCTTGCAACAGCACCAGAATCACAACTAACTGCTGAACAATCATTGACAGAAAGACAATGGAACTCACCAAAAAAGATACCCCGCATCCAAAGACAAAGGAGAAGCCACAATGAGATGGTAGGAGGGGTGCAATCACAATAAAATCAAATCCTATAACCACTAGGTGGATGACTCACAAACTGGAGAACAATTATACTACAGAAGCCCACAAACTGGAATGAAGTTTCTGAGCCCCACGTCAGACTTCCCAACCTGGGGTCTGGCAAAGGGAGAAGGAATTCCCAGAGAATCAGACTTTGAAGACTAGTGAGATTTGATTGCAGGAGTTCAACAGGACTGGGAGAAACAGAAACTCCACTCTTGGAGGGTACACACAAAGTCCTGTGCACATAGGACCCAGGGGAAAGAAGCAGTGATCCCATAGGAGACTGAAGGAGACCAACCTGCTTTTGTTGGAGGGTCTCCTGCAAAGGCGAGGTTGGCTGTGACTCACCATGGGGACAAGGACACTGGCAGCAGAAGTTCTGGGAAGTACTCCTTGGCATGAGTGCTACTGGAGTCCACCATTAGCCCCACAAAAGAACCTGTAGCCTCCAGTGCTGGGTCACCTCAGGCCAAACAACCAACAGGGAGGGAACTCAGCCACAGCCATTAGCAGAGAAGTGGATTAAAGTTTTACTGAGCTCTACCCACCAGAGCAACACCAAGTTCTACCCACTACCAATCCCTACCATCAGGAAGCTTGCATAAGCCTCTTATACAGCCACATCCACCAGAGGGCAGACAGCAGAAGCAAGAACTACAGTCCTGCAGCCTGTGGAAAGAAAACCACATTCACAGAAAGACAAACAAAATGAAATGGCAGAGGGCTATGTAGCAGAAGAAGGAACAAGATAAAACTCCAGAAAAAAAATTAAATGAAGTGGAGATAGGCAGAAAAAGAATTCAGAAAAATGATAGTGAAGATGATCCAGGACCTCAGAAAAACAATGGAGGCAAAGATCGAGAAAATTCCAAAAATGTTTAAGAAAGACCTAAAAGAATTAAAGAACAAACAAACAGAGGTGAACAATACAATAACTGAAATGATAAATACACTAGAAGAATCAATAGCAGAATAACTGAGGCAGAAGAAAGGATAAGTGACCTGGAAGGCAGAATGGTGGAATTCACTGCCATGGAACAGAATAAAGAAAAAAGAATGAAAAGAAACGAAGACAGCCTAAGAGACCTCTGGGACAACATTAAACACAACAACATTCGCATTATAGGGGTTGCAGGAAGAGAAGAGAGAGAGAAAGGACGAGAGAAAATATCTGAAGAGATTATAGTCAAAAACTTCCCTAACGTGGGAAAAGAAATACCCACCCAAGTCCAGGAAACACAGAGTCCCCTATAGGATAAACCCAAAGAGAAACACGCTGAGACACATAGTAATCAAACTGGCAAAAATTAAAGACAAAGAAAAATTATTGAAAGCAGCAAGGGAAAAATGACAAATAACATACAAGGGAACTCCCATAAGGTTAACAGCTGATTTCTCAGCAGAAGTTCTACAAGCCAGAAGGAAGTGACATGATATATTTAAAGTGATGAAAGGGAAGAACCTACAACCAAGATTACTCTACCCAGCAAGGATCTCATCAGATTCAATGGAGAAATCGAAAGCTTTATAGACAAGCAAAAGCTAAGATAATTCAGCACCACCAAACCAGCTCTACAACAAATGCTAAAGGAACTTCTCTAAGTGAGAAATAGAAGAGAAGAAAAGGACCTATAAAAACCAAAACAAAACAATTAAGAAAATGAAAATAGGAACATACATATCAATAATTACCTTAAATGTGAATGGACTAAATGCTCCAACCAAAAGACACAGGCTTGCTGAATGGATACAAAAACAGGACCCATATATATGCTGTCTACAGGAAGCCCACTTCAGACCTAGGGACACATACAGACTGAAAGCGAGGGGAAGGAAATAGATATTCCATGTAAAAGGAAATCAAAAGAAAGCTGGAGTGGCAATATTCATATCAGATAAAATAGACTTTAAAATAAAGGATGTTACTAGTGACAGGAAGACACTACATAATGATCAAGGGATAAATCCAAGAAGAAGATATAACAATTATAAATACATATGCACCCAACATAGGAGCACCGCAATACATAAGGCAAATGCTAACAACCATAAATGGGAAAATTGACAGTAACACAATAATAGAAAGGGACTTTAATACCTCACTTACACCGATGGACAGATCATCGAAACAGAAAATGAAGAAGGAAAAACAAGCTTTAAATCACAATATAGACCAAATATATTTAATTGATAGGACATTCTACCCGAAAGTGGCAAAATATAATTTCTTCTCAAATGCACATGGGACATTCTCCAGGATAGATCACATCCTGGGTCACAAATCAAACCACAGAAAATATAAGAAAATTGAAATCATATCAAGCATCTTTTCCGACCATAACACTATGAGGTTGGAAATAAATTACAGGGGAAAAAAATGTAAAAATCACAAACACATGGAGTCTAAACAATACGTTACTAAATAATCAAGAAGTCACTGAAGAAATCAAAGAGGAAATCAAAAAATACCTAGAGACAAATGACAACAAAAACACAATGATCCAAAACCTATGGGATGCAGCAAAAGCAGTTCTAAGAGGGAAGTTTCTAGCAATACAATTCTACTTCAAGAAACAAGAAAAATCTCAAATAAACAATCTAACCTTACACCTAAATGAAATAGAGAAAGAAGAACAAACAAAACCCAAAGTTAGTAGAAGGAAAGAAATAATAAAAATCAGAGCAGAAATAAATGAAATAGAAATGAAGAAAACAATAGCAAAGATCAATAAAACTGAAAGCTGGTTCTTTGAGAAGATAAACAAAATCAGTAAACCTTTAGCCAGACTCATCAAGAAAAAGAGAAGGAGGACTCAAATCAATAAAATTAGAAAGTAAAAAAAAGCTACAATGGACACCACAGAAATACAAAGCATCATAAGAGACTACTGCAAGCAACTCTATGCCAATAATATGGACAACCTGGAAGAAAGGGACAAATTCTTAGAAAGATATAACCTTCCAAGACTGAACCATGGAGAAATAGAAACTATGAACAGACCAATCACAAGTAATGAAATTGAAACTCTGATTAAAAATTTTCCAACAAAAAAAGTCCAGGACCATAGCTTCACAGGTGGATTCTATCATTTAGAGAAGAGCTAACACCAATCCTTCTCAAACTCTTCCAAAAAATTACAGAGGAAGGAACAATCCCAAACTCATTCGAGGCCACCATCACCATGATACCAGAACCAGGCAAAGATACTACAGAAAAAGAAGATTACAGACAAATATCACTGATGAATATAGATGTAAAAATCCTCCACAAAATACTAGCAAACAGAATCCAACAACACATTAAAAGGATCATACGCTGTCATCAAGTGGGATTTATCCCAGGAATGCAAGGATTCTTCAATATATGCAAATCAATCAATGTGATACACCACACTAAAAAACTGAAGAATAAAAACCATACGATCATCTCAGTAGATGCAGAAATTTTGACAAAATTTTGACAAAATTCAACACCATTTATGATAAAAATTCTTCAGGAAGTGGGCATAGAGGGAACCTACCTGAACATAATACAGGCCATATATGACAAACCCACAGCAAACATCATTCTCAATGGTGAAAAACTGAAAGCATTTCCCTTAAGATCAGGAACAAGACAAGGATGTCCACTCTCACCACTATTATTCAACATAGTTTTGGAAGTCCTAGCCACAGCAATCAGAGAAGAAAAAGAAATAAAAGGAATACAAATTGTAAAAGAAGAAGTAAAACTGTCACTGTTTGTGGATGACATGATACTATACACAGAGAATCCTAAAGATGCCACCAGAAAACTACTAGAGCTAATCAATGAATCTGGTAAAGTTGCAGGATACAAAATTAATGCACAGAAATCTCTTTCATTCCTCTACACTAATGATGAAAAATCTGAAAGAGAAATTAAGGAAACACACTCATTTACCACTGCAGCAAAAAGAATAAAATACCTAGGAATAAACCTACCTAAGGAGACAAAAGACCTATACTCAGAAAACTATAAGACACTGATGAAAGAAATCAAGAATGACACAAGCAGATGGAGAAATATACCATGATCTTGGATTGGAAGAATCAATATTGTGAAAATGACTATACTACCCAAAGCAATATACAGATTCAGTGCAATCTCTATCAGATTACCAATGGCATATTTTACAGAACTAGAACAAAAAAATCTTAAAATTTGTATGGAGACACAAAAGACCCCAAATAGCCAAAGCAATCTTGAGGGGAAAAAAACAGAGCTGGAAGAATCAGACTCCCTAGCTTCAGACCATACTACAAAGCTATAGTAGTCAAGACAATATGGTACTGGCACAAAAACAGAGGTATAGATCAATGGAAAAGGATAGAAAGCCTAGAGATAAACCTACACACCTATGGTCAACTAATCTATGACAAAGGAGGCAAGGATATACAATGGAGAAGAGACAGTCTCTTCAATAAGTGGTGCTGGGAAAACTGGACAGCTACATGAAGAAGAATGAATTTAGAACACTCCCTAACACCATACACAAAAATAAACTCAAAATGGATTAAAGACCTAAATGTAAGACCAAACATTATAAAACTCTTAGAGGAAAACATAGGAAGAACACTCTTTCCATAAATCACAGCAAGATCTTTTATGACCAACCTCCTAGAGTAATGGAAATAAAAACAAAAATAAACAAATGGGAGCTAAGTAAACTTAAAACCTTTTGCACAGCAAGGGAAACTACAAACAAGACGAAAAGACCACCCTCAGAATGGGAGAAAATATTTGCAAATGAATCAACAGACAAAGGATTAATCTCCAAAATACATAAACAACTCATGCAGCTCAATGTTTAAAAAACAAACAACCCAATCCAAAAATGGACAGAAGACCTAAATAGACATTTCTCCAAAGAAGACATACAGATGGCCAAGAGGCACATGAAAAGCTGTTCAACATCACTTATTATTAGAGAAATGCAAATCAAAACTGCAATGAGGTATAACCTCACACTGGTCAGAATGGCCATCATCAGAAAATCTACAAACAGCAAATGCTGGAGAGGGTGTGGAGAAAAGGGAACCCTCGTTCACAGTTGGTGGGAATGTAAATTGCTACAGCCACTATGGAGAACAGTATGGAGGTTCCTTAAAAAACTAAAAATAGAATTACCATATGACCCAGCAATCCTTCTACTGAGCATGTGCTCAGAGAAAACCATAATTCAAAAAGACACATTCACCCCTATGTTCACTGCAGCACTATTTACAATAGCTAGGTCATGGAAACACCCTAAATGCCCATCGACAGACAAATGAACAAAGAAGATGTGGTACAATATACAACGGAATATTACTCAGCCATAGAAAGGAACAAAATTTTGTCATTTGTAGAGACGTGGATGGACCTAGAGACTGTCATACAGAGTGAAGTAAGTCAGAGAAAAAACAAATATCGTATATTAACACATATATGTGGAATCTAGAGAAATCATACAGATGAACTGGTTTGCAAGGCAGAAATAGAGACACAGATGTAGAGAACAAACTTATGGACACCAAGGGATGAAAGTGGTGGGGGGGATGAATTGGGAGATTGGGATTGACATATATACATTAATATGTATAAAATAGATAACTAATATGAACCTGCTGTATAAAAATAAAATAAATTTTTTTTTAAAAAGTATTTTTCATGGATCTGCCCAAGAAAAGATTACAAAGAAATACCAAGAACAGAAGAAGGTGAGAAAAAGACCACAGGATTATATGAATTCCCATACATCAAAGCGTAATTGGCCATTAAGATGACCATTATCAAAAAAAAAAAACAAAACAGAAAGTAAAAAATGTTGGTGAGGATGTGGAGAAATTGGAACATTTGTGCATTGCTGGTGGGAATGTAAAATGATATAGCCACTGTGGAAAACATTATAGCAGTTCCTCAAAACATTAAGCATACAATTATCATATGATCTAGGAATTCCACTTCTGGTATATACCCAAAAGAATTGAAAGCAGGGACTTAAAGATATTTGTATACCCTTATTCATAGCAGCATTATTCACAATAGCCAAAAGGTGAAACAACACAAATGTCCATCAATAGATGAATAACTAAAAACAATGTGATACATACATACAATGGAATATTATTCAGCCTTAAAAAGAATGAAATTCTATCACGTGCTACAACATGAATGAATCTTGAAGACATTATACTATGTGAAATAAGCCAGATACAAAAGATAAATAACATATGAGTCAATTATGTAAGACACTTAAGAGTAGTCAAATTCATAGAGACAGAAAATAGAACAGTGGCTTCCAGGGACTGGAGGAGGGGGGAAAGGAATGGGAAGTTATTGTTTAACTGGTACAGAGTTTGAATTTAGGAAAATGAAAAAAAGTTCTGGAGATGGGTGGTGGTGAGAGTTGCACAACCACGTGAATATACTTGATGCTACTGAACTGTACACTTAAAAGTGGTTGAAATGGTAACAGGAAACAGCTACTGAGTGTCAACGTAATGAATATAATAGAAAAAAATTTTTCATCATTAAAATGGTAAATTTTATGTTATATATATTTTACCACAATTTAACCAAAAAGTAGTTGGCCAAGCATAAAGTTGGAAGTTGAAGGCAGGTTCTCTTGCCCTGTGTGGTGTGTGTTGTGGGGGTGCAGGAGAGACCCAGATACATTCACCCAAATGATGGTCCAACTAATCATCTTAGAGAGGCTGGTATTAGGGAAGCAAATTAGGTGTGTGGTTGCTGATGTTTATGCTATGATCCACCTTATTAAAACAAGAAGACTGGGATTAAAAAAATGATTTCAAGAATTTGGTAGCAAATTTATTAGTTTATTCTCCCCAAGAAATGTCACCTTAAGTATAGCTCACAGTCAGCTCTGGTCCCAGCATGGCATCAGAGGAAAAGGCACTTATAACTGGGACTAAGGAATTAAACAATAAGACTAAAAATAAGAACAAATGTCTTCATAGTGAGAGCTCTTCATCCTGGCACTGAGTGCCTCAGGGAGTATTCAAGCTTGTTTTCTGGAAGCATTTAGGCACAGGATAGGATCAAATTTTCTAGGTTAAGGTAAAGCAAGGAATGGACACCATCACTCTGCAGCCTCCTCCCTGCCTCATGATCCTGTAGGTAGGTCATTTAGCTATGTGTTGTTTTCTGTGAAGTATCTTACACAGACTTGGAGATTGCTCAAGCCTTCTTAGCTTGTGCAAAAAGACAACACACAATGCTCCAAAGCTGTGCAAACACTCAGATGGGCCTGAGAGGAAGGGGTTGGCATTTAGTGGAGACAATTCTTACAAACATTTCTCATCTCAGAGATGTTGCAACTCCTGACAGCTTCAATCTTTCATTTTAGAGATTTCTGTTGATTAAGAATACACACATTTTGTCCACAGCACAGAGATACCAAAGCAAACTTTTCCCCTAGTGCCATTTCCCCAGGGGATGGGAATGATTGATTTTTATTGGTTCAGTTCCTAGGATACTCACATCTCAATCCAGCCAACTTTCTTTGGAGAGAGCCCACTCCAGTCCACTTAATTGTATTTTCTAACCAAAGGGTTGAGAGAGATTTGTCATCTTTCCAGTACAGAGGAGATGAATCTCCAGACTTCTCTCCCAATTGTGTGAACTTGTTTCTGAAGTTGGCGACTAAAGAAGGGAGCCAGGCTTAAGGAAAAAAAAATCACATACAAATATAAACTTGAAAATACAATGACTGAAATGTAGGCAGAAAAATTAATCTGGGCATCGAGGACTCGAAAGGTCTGAGAAGAAACAGTTTGCTCCATGCTTTCAACTTTTATTGGAAAACAATTACTGTAAGTAGTCTTTCATTTGGATCTGAACAAAGAAGAACCATATACTGACTATGAAAGTCATCCCCTCAGTTTTCTGACACGTCTTCCTTTCTGTTTGCCTTTTCTCATGGCTCACTCTGTACTCCCATGAACCTCTCACCCCAACCCCTGTTTATTTTAACCTTCGTTTAACTCATACCAAGTTTCCCATGTTTCCCTGCTCAGCAATAGCTTGCTCTGGGGTGTGGAAATGAAGATGCAGAGAAAATTAAGAATGCAAACTAGCTTGAGACTTTGGAAAAATTAATGCCCATGGTAAAAGGAAAGCCTTCCTCCATTCTGTCAGCAAATGGAAAAGGTGAACAACTCGGGATGGGATTCTTTTGCACACTGACACTTTCCAGCCCTCAATTATGCACTTTTTCCTATTAAATATACAACCAGCCCTGATAGTTTCTTCACAATGAATCTCTCTTAACCCACAGAATCGACATTATGTTGCATATTGCTCTTTTGTGCATGGATTTCTTTTCATCTTCCCTATTAAACTGTAATATTCCTGTGCACCAAGTAACTCTGTTTCTTTGTTTCTTCCACAGCAAAAAAAAAAAAAAAAAAAAAAAATGCACACAATGTTGGGCATGACTTTGAAAATGTTACATGATGTGCTATAAAGTGATAATATCATTTATGTTCTTTATTTCAGAAAATCACATGAGAAATTGTACAACGGAAGTAGTACTAGGCTTTAAAGAAATCACCGAAGTGACTTGATTTTCTTTCTGCCTTCCTTCCTTTCTTTCTTTCTTTCTTTCTTTCTTTCTTTCTTTCTTTCTTTCTTTCTTTCTTTCTTTCT